>NC_136423.1:570000-637500 GCF_052625555.1 Lactuca saligna | reverse complement strand
AGAATTCCTTGTTTCAATGCAACATACCTAATCAACATTAGAATAACCAAGGATAGATGGGACAGTACAGTAAAGAAAAGTGAGACCATATAAGATTGTGCCTTTAACATACCGGAGAATATGCTCGATGGCCTGAAAATGATCCAAAGTTGTGTTAGATTAGGTGTCTAATCCAATAATTAAATTAGTATAATATTGAATTATTAGCAAAGTATTTTTGGGTTGCCTTCAAACCTAGTCATTGAATATGACGACTTTTAGAGAGAGAGAGAGAGACTGATTTATTTATTTATTATATGATTAATAAATAGCAATAAATGAATTTATTAATATGTTATGAAAATAATATATTAATTAAAAATAGTAATATTTAATTAATAATTAATTAGATTAATTTTGGGATTAATTATATTAATTAAAAGTGTAAGGGTTAAATTGCAATTGTTCAATAGTTGAACAAGAAAGAGTCCAGAACCTTCCTTGGAATGAGGTGGACGAAATTAGGTATTCCAGGACATCTGGAATTTTCCATGTAGATAAATAGGAAGTTGGATAATTACCAAACTGAATAAATATTATTTTATTCATTTAAGGTTATCTAAAGTTTCCAAGTTGCACTATAAAAGGATCCCTTGATCTCTAATTTTCGGCCACTCCTTCTACCCTAGAGATAGCCGAAAATTTGACATCCCCTCTCCTCTATCAAAAGCTTCTTGTTGCTGGTGTTAGGTGTGAACCATTAGAGGCAAGACATTTGTGTTGCTAGCTTCCAAGTTATTAAACAAAGGATTCTAGATTGTTTACTACAATAATCAAAAGGTATGTTGTTCCTTCTATAATTTTCAAAATTACCTAGGGTTAGAGTGTTCTTGTCTAACAATAGAATGTTATATCAATAGTGTTATGACTTAGATGTTTAGGTTACATGTACCCTTAAGTATTAAGGATTTATCCACGTTAATACAAGTAAAACCCATCAGTGGCATCAGAGCGTATGGTTGTCTAACAATTGAATGTACATTGCTTGAACTTAAACAAGGAGGATAAACAGAATCGTCGTTCTGTTTCGACACCACGACGTGGTGTTCCTCCACCACAACGTGGTGATCGTCATATATGTCATTCTGTTTCGACACCCTTAAATAATGTTTTTAATTGTATAAAATTGAATAATTATCTTTTCGTATTAGATATCCTTATCTTAAACTTGTGAATTATCCTTATGTTTTAATTATTTGATTAATTAAAAGATAAAGATCAAAAACATAATTGGTTTATTTTAAATTAAAATAATTCCATAATTTCGAAAATTTAATTTAAACCTTGTATTTTTTGAAAAGTTTAAAATCCACCTTATATATATATATATATATATATATATATATATATATATATATATATATATAATATTAAAAGTTAATTACTATACGTATAAGGTTAAGTTAGTCAAATCCCTTTTACCTACCTTCACAAATTTGTAATAAGATTATGACATCCCTCTTCTGAGTTGTGGATTGTTATTCTAGATTCTATTCTTAATCATTTATTATGGGTTAAAATATTAAGGATAATTGTGATCTAACTAAAATTGTTCTTCTTTTTCTCTATAGATGTCTACAACTGCTGATGCTTCTGCTCCATTATCTTCTACCCAACACTCGGGTTTCTCTATACTCTCCATTGTCTCCAAAGTGAGTTTTGATGGATCCAGGTATAATGATTGGATGTGCAACATCATAATGGATCTTCGCTTCTAGGGAAAATAGTATGTCCTTGAGGAAAAGCTCACTGAATTCAATAAAACTACTGTTACTCCTAAACAACTAGCCTCATACAGAAAACACTACGACGATGCAACAAAAGTTGATTGCATCATGATTGCCATAATGACTCCTGGATTGCGAAGGTTCTGTGAGACTACTGACCTTTTGAGATGAAAAATGTCCTCGTGGAAAAGTACCACAAGAGACCTCGTTATGAGAAGTTTGAAGTGGTCAAGTCCCTCATGGCTTCCAAAATCAAAGAAGGAGAGTTTGTTTGTAACCACGTGCAGAGAATGCAAAGATACATGGAACACCTGGTCAATCTCAATGTGAATTTTGACGAGGAATTGGCCATTTACATGATCTTAAATTCTTTGCCAAGTTGTTATGATTAGTTTATATTAGCTTTTCATTTGAACAACACAGAAACCACATTAGCTCAACTCCACAACTTGCTACAGACTGCTGAGTCGGGATTAAAGGGGAATAATTCAACCCCTCCTGCTAATGCAATCATTCTCGCCTTTGAAAAAGGTAATGGAAAGAAAAGGAAGGCTGCTCCTAAAGCTAACTGGGAGAACAAGGCCCATGGAAGTTCATCAAGAAATGGGCAAAAAGCAAAGCCCAATTCAGACATTCTAGTTGTTAGTGACCCCAAAAGGTCATTTATTACTATTGCAATGATAAGGGTCATTGGAAGAGAAGCTGCCACAAATACTTGCAAGACATCAAGGATGGCAAGGTGAAGCCATCATCGGAAGGTACATACATTATTCAAACTAATAACTCACATCTAATCATTCTTGGGTCCTTAGTACAGGGTGTGGATTTCAAATTTTGTTATGATTTGTAGGGGCTAAAAGAAAGTGAGGAGGTGGAGCATGGAAGGATGAATCTGATCATGGAAAATAGGCGATCTTCTCCTGTTACGAAGACTGGGACTTATCAACTTGTGCTTAGTAGTGATGTTAGAATTAATTTAATTGATTGTTGCTACTCTTCAGAAAATGAACAAAACATTATTTCATTTCATGCATTGTTTAGACAAGGTTTGTGCTACTCCTTTTTGAGATTTGAATGGTTCAATTTTAGTTTATAAAAATGGTGTTTTATATTTGAAGCTTTACCTTGTAATGCTGTGTATGAAACTATGTCTTGTGTTGATAACATTAGCAATAGTGAATTTCATATTGATTCGTTTCATGGTATACACAAGGCATGCTTGTGGCATTGTCGTCTTGGGCACATTAACAAGAAAAACATCGCCCAACTCCAAAAGGATGGAGTCTTGGAATCTTTTGACCTAAGGCCAAATGATGAATGTGAATCTTGTCTTTTGGGAAAGATTACAAAACCACCTTTCACAGTATCTTGTGAAATAGGTGAGGGTTCATACACAGATGTGTGTGGACCCTTCATAACCACCACTAGAGATGCTAATTGATTTTATGTAACGTTTACAGATGATTATAGTAGATATGCCTATGTTTACTTAATCAAACACACATAAAAAAAACCTTTGAAAAGTTCAAAGAGTTTAAGGATGAAGTCCAGAATCAATTAGGCAGGAAGATCAAGATGCTCCGATTTAATTGAGGAGGAGGGTATCTTAGTATGAAGTTCTATGACTACCTCAAGGAATGTGGAATAGTTTCACAACTGACTCCTCCTAATACACCACAAATTAATAGTGTGGCTGAAAGTCGTAATCGAACCTTGTTGAACATGGTTCATTCCATGATGTGTAACACCGGATTTTTCAAGTTAAAATTTTCATTTTTAAAACATAATTTCATTCATAAATTAATATCAAACATAATGTATCCACTGTCATCATAGTAACAACATGTCCCAAAATCACATAAACAAAACTCCACGAGTGTGTACAGATCACGCCGATGCCTTCCCGCGATTATCATTGGTACCTGAAACACATACACAAAACATTGTAAGCATAAATGCTTAGTGAGTTCCCCAAATTACCACATATAACACATATTAGCAACTCGAGGCTATAACTCTATGGACCCTTTGGTCATAACTTTGTGAACCTTCCGGTTCTAACTCTGTAAAGTCTGGAACATACACAACATAAATCACATAGAAATAATACAGTGCATCACAATCACATAAATAGCATACAAGATACTCTGTCATATACCTCTAACTACCACTCTAGGTAAAGTATAGTGAGAAGACTCACCTCGAGAATCTCGGTAAAATCTCGGTATCAGAATACTGTCCTAGCCTCCGCCTAGTCACAATAATAAATTACACTAAATTAATGTCTCCTCACAAATTGGATATTCTCTCATGCAAATTCCTAGAAGGTTAAAAGACCATTTTACCCCTCTACAGGCCCAAAGACCCATTTGCTGACAAACCCTAAAAGTCAACCAAAAGTCATCTGTCCATTTTGACCAGACTCGCCGAGTGCATACGACGAATCGGCGATTCCCATAGTCCCCACATACTCTGCCATTTCTAAGCTTCACTCGACTCACTGAGTCACCACTCAATTTACTGGGTCACCACTGAAGTCAGACCTCGGGGCAACCCGACCCAACTCATCGAGTCTACATATGGACTCGACGAGTTTCCTCCATGGACTTGTTCAAACAACCTCCTGAGGTTAGATCTGCTTAACCAAATCATAGATCTAACCCTTAAACACTCAAAAGTCACGTTAAGGTGCAACCTTTACGTGCATGCAACCCATAACAAGCATCAAATGGAGAACTAACACTAGAAATGACAACCTAGTCTCCAATTCCTTATTTGCTTGCAAAAAGCTGGAAGATAATGGATGTAGGGATCTCTCATGGTCCATATCTGATGTTATTCCTACCAAGGGGACCTTATACTCACTAGATCTTATAAAATTGTGGGGGAAAAACCTTAAAATCAAGAAATCCATCAATATAACACGAAATGGAAAGGATTATACCTCCAAAGATGATATCACTAGATGATTAGCTCGGATCCAGTCCCCTTCATACTCTACGTTTGTGCTCCTTCCTGCCTTCAAGCAAAACCACACAAAAAGATGAAGAAATAGCCTCCTCTTGCCCTCAAACTCACTATCTGTGCTCTCTGGGGTTTCTCTGGAACAAGGTGGCCGCAAATGAAGGCCATAAAGGTCTTTAAATAGGCTCCCAAACTCGGGGATTAGGGTTTTCCTAATCAGCACCGACTCGGCTAGTCAGATACCCGACTCGTCGAGTCCGATCGCAAAACCGCGTCAACAGATAAGACTCTACTCGACGAGTTGAGGCACCAACTAGTCGAGTTCCCCCAAAAATATAATTCAAAATAATAAAACTACATACCCAAACTTCGGCTGTTACAATTCTCCCCCAGTAGAATCAGACTTCGCCCTCGAAGTCTCGCTCTGCAAATAACTCTAGGTACTGCTCACGCATTTCGATCTCCGGTTCCCATGTCAGCTCGGACCCTTTCCGATGCTGCCACTGAACCTGCACCAAGGACACCTCCTTGTTTCTCAAAACCTTGATCCTTCGATCCCGTATCGCAATTGCCTTTCAACATAATTCAGGCTCACATCCACCTGAATATCCTCCAATGGTACTATTTCCGATTCGTCGACAATACACTTCCTCAACTGAGACACGTGGAAGGTATCATGAATCTGAACCAATTCCGCAGGTAACTCCAAATGATACGCTACCCTGCCTATCCTCGTGATCACTCTGAATGGACCAATATAATGAGGCCCCAAGTTACCTCTCTTCCTGAACCGAATCACACCTTTCCAATGTGATACCTTCAGGATAACGAAATCATCAACTTGGAACTTAAGCTCTAAGCGACGCTTATCCACGTAGCTCTTCTGATGACTCTAAGCCGTCAGCAACCTCTGTCTGACCTGCTGAATCTGCTCAGTAGTCTAGAGCACTATCTCCATACTACCCATCATCCGCTGCCCTACCTCTCCCCAACAAATGGGAGTCCGACACCTCCTTCCATACAACAGCTCGAAAGGGAGGCATACCAATACTCAAATGATGGTTGTTGTTATAGGAAAACTCATCTAAAGGCATATACGTGTCCCAACTCCCTCCGAAGTCCAATACACATGCACGAAGCATGTCCTCGAGCGTCTGAATAGTCTGCTCACTCTGACTGTCGGTCTGAGGGTGGTAAGCAGTGCTGAAATGCAATCTTGTACCCAAATCCTCGTGAAACTTCTTCCAAAACCTGGAAGTGAAATGCTCATCTCAATCAGACACAATCGAGATCGGCACCCCAAGCCATGACACCACCTCTCTCACGTAAACCTTTGCCAACTTCTCCGCAGAAGAACTCTCAATGATAGCAAGGAAGTGAGGGCTCTTTTTCAACCGATCTACAATCACCTAGATTGCATCGACACCTCTTGAGTTTCTTGTCAACTTGGTGATAAAATCCATATTAAAATAGTTCCCACTTCCACTGGGGAACCTCAAGTGGCTGCAACTTGCCATGCGGCCGCTGGTGCTCGGCCTTAACCCGACGACAGGTCAAACACCTCTCTACGACCCACGCAACATCCCTCTTCATGCAAGACCACCAATAATCTCTCCTCAGATCCAAAAACCTCTTAGTGGCCCCGGGATGGATCGAAAATCTTGATCTATGTGACTCCTCTATCAAAACACCACGCACACCACCTATATAAGGCACCCAGATCCGACCGTGATAAGTCATAAGTGTTGGAATAGTGTCTAAGGCTGCAACTATATTATGCAAGTATTTGACCCGGTTGTGCATGGTCCTTTTGGGTTGCCTTCACCATAGCAACTTGATGGGATGATTTGTTAAGAGAGAGTAAATATTATAAGGAATAATAAATAATTATTTGATAAATATAAGTCATAGATTAATTACTATTAATTTGGTGACTTAAGGAGATTAATTAAATAAGAGGGTATAAACTATCAATTGTTTGATAGTTGAACTTGAGACTGTAAATCCATATAGATATGGATTGAACAAATCCTAGGAGCTAAAGGATAGCTCAAAATCGTCCATGATGTTATCTAAGAATGGATTTGGATAGCCTTAAGAGAAGATTATCCAGTTAGGGTTTAGACTGTAACCCTTAAGGAGTTTGCAAGTATAAAAAGACCCTATGGGTAAGGGAAATCAGCATCTCATCTAAAGTAAGAGAACTCTGGCCGATTTCCTCCCCTCTCCTCTCTCCTAAATCATCTTTCTTGCTATTGGTGTTTGTAAGCCATTAGAGGAGTGACATTTGTGACTCTAGAAGCTCCAAGACAACTAGATCAACAAGGAATTCAAAGGTATGGTTCTAGATCTGTTTTAATGTTGTTATTTAACCTAATTAGTCATTAGACGTCTTGGATTCAAAGCATGTTTAATTAGAAAGCCTACATCCAAGCATTAGGGTTTTGCATGCGCACATAGGAAAGTTCTTATGGCTAAAACCCATTAGTGGTATCAGAGCCTAGCTTGGTTTTCTTTAAATTGTTGCTTGATTAACTGAAACAAACCTGTAAAATTCAATTTTTTGGGTTCTGAGTCACGGACTCGGCGAGTTCCAAAGTGGACTCAGCGAGTAGGCCTGACTCGGCAAGTCCTTTTGTGTACTCGACGAGTCCGGGTGTCAGGATTAGCCAAAACCGGGATTTGTTCATGTTTATCTTATGGAAACTTACCTTAATCATATTAGATCAACCCTAATCCGATTTTTTGATATATATGACTATAATCTTGATCTAATTAAAGATATTTATCATCTAATAAAATATTTAATTTCCTTATATGATAATTAATTAATTATTTTGATTATTTTGGTAATTATCTTAAAAGAAATCTTGGATAAATCAAATATAGATAATTAGGATATTAATTGTTAATTGGAATTATTTGTTATTTGATCCTTCATGTTTTAAATGTTTAAAACTTGCCCTCACGTTTTGAAATTTATATTTGTGATTAAAAGTTTTAATTTAGACAACTTAAATTTCAAACCCTATGTTTTAAAAGGTTTAAAACACAACCCTATACTAATATGATACTACTAGAATAATATATATATGTATAACTAAACGCTAGTCTTACCGTTAGTAGGCCTCATTCACGAAGCCGATCTATAAGGTGGGTATAAGGTTGCGGCCTATAAAATGGCGCTTAATGGGTGTACACTCACACCCATCGCTTGCTTGACTGGTGGAGGGTCGTTAGCCGAACGGGTAGGATAGGGCAACCTCATCCTCTCATTAAAAGTATAATAAGTAATACAAAGTAACTACACGTTTTTTTTTTAAGTTTCCCAATCTTAGTTACTTTAGGGAAAGTGAATTGATGCAATCCCATGAAATTACACTTTGCACCCTTGCTAAGAAGTTAGTGGAGCGTGTGTGGTTTACCGACACACTAATTGGTTCTAAGCAAAGGTGGCAAAGGGTGATTCATTGTTTATCATAGTTCGATGGAGCGTGTGTGGTTTACCGGCACATCGAATAGGTGATCGTTACAATGAAGGCACTATGTGAATTTGCATGGTAATTCACACCCGCTTTGTGATCCTCGGTATCCCAGTCACAAACAAGAGGGGCATATCGAGATTTAAACATGCCATTGAATAGTTTCAATGAATCTCATCCGAACCCAGGAATTCTCAATACACTTAGGACTAATAGTTTAGGTTTTGTGATGGAGAATTAGTGAATCGTCATTCACTTACCTTCAATTTATTTGCATGTTAGATTACGGCATCCCTTTTCTAGTATGTAAATGTTATTGTTAGATCCTAACCCTAATTTTTCTTATTGGGTGATAATTAGGGATTCTTATTCTAATCTATCTTTGTCTTTCTATAGATGTCGAACACAAACAACACTGCTGTTAGTTCTTTCACGTTGATGAGCCTTTCCCAAAAGGTCACCTTCGATGGAACGAACTTTAGCGAATGGATAAGATACATTCGCACCATTGCTCGCTATGAGGATAAGGAGTATGTCCTCGATGAAAAGCTTGAGAAGATCAACCCCGTAATCGCTACTCCGGCCGAAATCACCGCTTTTGAGACTCATGAGCGAGATGCAACGAAGGTACATTGCATCATGATTGCCACCATGAACTCCGAATTCCAAAAGTCCTACGAGGACATGTACCCGTACGAGATGCATCAAGACTTATTGGAGAGATACCACCAAAACGCGAGACAAGAGCGTTATGAGATTTTCACTAACATGATTTCCGCTAAGATGGGTCATGGAGAATCTCTTACCGTGCACCTGGAAAAGATGCAAAGGTATATCGACCGCCTTCGCAAGTTAAATGTTGACTTTGGGGAAGACTTGGCGATCGACATGGTGCTTCACTCTTTGCCTCCGATGTACAACCAATTTAGGATGACCTACCACATGAACAAAGAGGATGTCACCCTAAGGAAACTCCAAGGTCTCTTGAGGGTCGCTGAGAGCAACTTCAAAGACAAGTCTGCTGCACCTACTCCCAATCCGCCTGCTGCTCCTGTCTTGGCAATTGGTCAAGGAAAGGGAAAGAAGAGGAAGGCTTCATCGAAGAACTATCGCAAGGTTAAAGCCCGAGATGGTGCCTCTTCTAGTGGGACCAAAGTTGATCCCACTAAGCCCTGTCCTAACCTGAAGGAGGCAGAGTGCCACCACTGCCACAAGATAGGACATTGGAAGAGAAGCTTCCCAGAATACCTGCAAGCAATCAAAGAAGGAAAGATCAAGCCATTTTTCGCAGGTATATACACAATTAAATCTAACGATTCTAATCATGCTATTTCTTGGGTTCTTGACACCAGTTGTGGTTATCACATTTGTTCTAATGTGCAGGGACTAAGAAGAAGTAGGGATGTGGAGCAAGGAAGGATCAATCTAATCATGGGGAACAGAAGATCATCGCCTGTGACCAAGATTGGAGTGTATTCTTTAGGGCTTAGGAATAATTTATGTTTAGATTTGAACAATTGTTGCTATTAACCGGAAATGGCTAGAAACATCATTTCATTTCATGGTTTATATAGACAAGGATTTAGATTTTCTTTTAATAATGAGAATGGTTCTATTTTGGCTTATCTAAATGGTGTCTTTTACTTTGAAGCTATACCATGTAATGGAATATATGAAACTGTTATGATTGTTGATAACTTAGGAAATGATGTTTTGAATATTGATTCTTCCACTAGTATGGATAAGGCATCCTTGTGGCATTGTCGTCTTGGACATGTCAACAAGAAACGCATAGCCCAACTCCAAAAGGATGGAGTGTTGGAGTCATTCGACCTTAGGTAAGATGACACATGCAAGTCTTGTTTACTTGGAAAGATGACTAAGTCACCCTTCATGAGTACTTGTGAAAGGGGTGAGGGGCTATTGGACCTAATACATACCGATGTATGTGGACCCTTTAGATCAACCAAGAAGGTTGTGAACCGCTTCTATGTGACCTTTACCGATGATTATAGTAGATATGGGTATATCTATTTAATCAAGCAAAAGTCAGAAACCTTTGAAAAGTTCAAAGAGTTCAAGAATGAAGTGGAGAATCAATTGGGCAGGAAAATCAAGATGCTTCGGTCTGATCAAGGAGGAGAGTACCTAAGTCTTGAATTCCACGATTATCTCAAGGAGTGTGGAATAGTTTCGCAATTGATGCCTCCTAGGACACCGCAGTTGAATGGTGTGGCAGAAAGGCGAAATCGAACCTTATTGGATATGGTTCGCTCTATGATGAGTCGTGCTTCACTACCTATCTTCTTTTGGGGGTATGCCTTAGAGACTGCCGCCCATATCCTTAACCGAGTCCCTACTAAGAAGGTCGCCAAAACACCTCACGAGATGTGGACAGGGAAATCTCCCTCGTTGGCACACATCAAGGTTTGGGGTTGCGAGGCTTTCGTAAGACGAGATACTCACGACCAGCTTGAACCTCGAAGTGAGCGATGTATTTTCATCAGCTACCCGCAAACATCCTTTGGATATCTCTTCTATAGACTGAAGGAAAACGTTGTCTTTGTTGCGAGGCGAGGAGTTTTCCGAGAGCGAGAACTCATAAGCCAAGGAGACAGTGGGAGGCAAATTGAACTTGAAGAGATTCAAGAGTCGATAGATGAAGGAACCTCTACCGCTGGCACTCAACCCGAGGAGGAAACTCATGTTGAATCGATTGACGAGTCCTTACCTCTTAGACGTTCCGATAGAGTTAGAGTTCATCCCCAGTTTTATGGTTTTCATATTACTACCGAAGGGGACACGTATATTAGTAATGGTACACTAGTAAATCTTGATGAACCTAATAGCTATAAGGAAGCCATGGCAGGCTCGGAGTCTGCAAAACGGAAAGAGGCAATGGATAGCGAGATCCAATCCATGTATGATAACCAACTTTGGAATTTGGTTGATTATGTGCCCGGACGTAAGACCGTTGGGTGCAAATGGATCTTCAAGAAGAAGGCCGACGTGGATGGGAACGTACACACGTATAAAGCGCGATTGGTTGCGAAGGGCTTTACTCAAAATCCAGGAGTTGACTATGATGAGACCTTCTCACCAGTTGCGAAGATTAAATCCATTAGAGTGATGCTAGCAATTGCCGTATTTCATGATTATGAAATTTGGCAAATGGATGTCAAGACCGCCTTCCTTAATGGAAAGTTGGCTGAGGATGTTTACATGGCTCAGTCAGAGGGGTTTGTTGATCCAAAACATCCAAATAGAGTGTGTAAGTTTGAGAAGTCCATTTATGGACTTAAGCAAGCGTCTCGCATATGGAATCTTTGCTTCGATGAGAAAGTCAAAGAGTTTGGATTTGTACGAAGCGAAGACGAATCTTGTGTATATGTCAAAGCCAGTGGGAGTGTAGTAAGCTTCCTCGTTCTATATGTCGATGACATATTACTCATAGGAAACGACATCCCGACTCTGCAGGAGGTCAAGTCCTGGCTCGGGAAGTGTTTCGCTATGAAGGACCTCGGAGAGGCTTCTTACATTTTGGGAATAAGGATAGTAAGAGAAAGAAGTAAGAGACTAATTGGACTTAGTCAAAATACTTACTTAGAGAAGGTACTAAAACGTTTTAGTATGGAAAACTCAAAGAAGGGAGAACTACCGATACAAGGTAATGCCAAGTTGAGTAAGACTCAAAGTCCGAGTACCGAAGGGAGTGATGACTTGAAGGTGCGAGGGTATAGTGACGCCAGTTTTCAGACCGACAGGGACAACTACCGTTCGCAGTCGGGCAGGGTCTTTACCCTAAATGGAGGAGCAGTAACTTGGAAGATTTCCAAGCAAGAAATCGTAGCTGATTCAACGTGCGAATCAGAGTACATCGCAGCGAGCGAAGCGTCGAAGGAGGAAATATGGCTAAAGAACTTCATCGGTGATCTTGGAGTTGTGCCTGCCATAAAGGAGACCATAGATATTTTCTGTGATAACGAAGGTGCGGTTGCCTTGACTAAGGAACCGAGGGATCATGGTAGATCAAGACATATCGACAGAAAATATCACTTCAGTAGACATCGTGTAGAAGAAGGACAACTCATAGTTAAGAGGATATCATCAGAAGATAACCCAGCAGATCCGCTTACGAAGGGACTGAGTAGGGTTAAGCACTTGCAGCATGCTAGGAGTATTGGGCTGAAGGATGATATTAGTACAGATTAGATAGTATTAGAAACGTGTAATAGATAAATGTAATTAACATTTGGCGATTAAATAAAGGAGTTTTATTTATGAGTAATGTTACTGTCTTATGTTAGTCGTTTAACTATTGTTTCACTTTGCATGTTTTGACTTCCAGAATAATTGAATTTATTAGGAATAATCGAATTGTTCAAATTGTCCACAATCGATCATATGTTGGAAGTTGATATGAATGAAGATTGTCATGAATTGGTGTGTAGATTGTCTAAATGGTATTAGACATAGCAAAGGGTTGCTGCAACGTTCATGAGTGCTTATGAACTAGTTTTGAGCATTGGAATAAACCCACGCTTGCTGGAATCACTTTATGGAATACGATAGAAAAGGTGATCGCAAGACGATAATATCATATAGTCTTAAAACCTAGATATATGGTTTATTATTTGTTAATTGATTGTACATTGATAATGCGAAAATGCATCAGTAACTCGATGTTATAAAACGCATTGTTGTGTATAGTTGGTTAATGAATAAGTAAATGCATATAAGTCGAAGTTTATCTGTAACTTTTATCAAAGAAGGTAAAAGCGATATCTCGGCCGCTCGATGATTTGATTTGACTTATGTGCCGGGCCCGGTCAGAACTAAATTGATGTGTTTGATTAAGTTCTATGTCGAATAAATCAGAGATCGAGAAATCAAATGCTAGACTAACCATTCGATAGGATTGTCAGCATGATATCTAACAGAGGACTGTACGATCCCTTATCTAAAGGACAAGATTGATTAGATCAGAGTTTGACTGCGTCTTTAAAGCTACGATTGCAAACCGAATTGTACTTGTATAGTTACTAGACTTATCCAAGTGGGAGACTGTTGGAATAGTGTCTAAGGCTGCAACTATATTATGCAAGTATTTGACCCGGTTGTGCATGGTCCTTTTGGGTTGCCTTCACCATAGCAACTTGATGGGATGATTTGTTAAGAGAGAGTAAATATTATAAGGAATAATAAATAATTATTTGATAAATATAAGTCATAGATTAATTACTATTAATTTGGTGACTTAAGGAGATTAATTAAATAAGAGGGTATAAACTGTCAATTGTTTGATAGTTGAACTTAAGACTGTAAATCCATATAGATATGGATTGAACAAATCCTAGGAGCTAAAGGATAGCTCAAAATCGTCCATGATGTTATCTAAGAATGGATTTGGATAGCCTTAAGAGAAGATTATCGAATTAGGGTTTAGACTGTAACCCTTAAGGAGTTTGCAAGTATAAATAGACCCTATGGGTAAGGGAAATCAGCATCTCATCTAAAGTAAGAGAACTCTGGCCGATTTCCTCCCCTCTCCTCTCTCCTAAATCATCTTTCTTGCTATTGGTGTTTGTAAGCCATTAGAGGAGTGACATTTGTGACTCTAGAAGCTCCAAGACAACTAGATCAACAAGGAATTCAAAGGTATGGTTCTAGATCTGTTTTAATGTTGTTATTTAACCTAATTAGTCATTAGACGTCTTGGATTCAAAGCATGTTTAATTAGAAAGCCTAGATCCAAGCATTAGGGTTTTGCATGCGCACATAGGAAAGTTCTTATGGCTAAAACCCATCAATAAGCCCCCAACGATTGGTCACAAACTCAAATATCTGCCCAATCACTCGCTCCTTCTTACGTTTCTTTGGTCTTACCACCTCTGCTTGAACCCCTCAGATGGTATCTAACATCAGGGTCATCACCATCATCCTCATACACATATCTCGAATCGGTGCAGTTTCCTCCCTACGACTCAGTGCATCAGCTACCACATTCACCTTGCCCTGGTGGTGTAGGATCTCACAATCATAATCCTTCACTACATCCAACCATATCTTCTGGCGCATATTCAGGTTGGGATGATCCATTAAGCACTTCAAACTCTTGTGGTCCGTGTATATAGTACACACAACCCCATACAGGTAGTGACACCAGATCTTGAGAGCGAACACTACTGCCCCCAGCTCCGGATCATGAGTGGGATACCTTGTCTCATGAGATGTCAGCTGCCTTGATGCATATGCTATCACATGCCCTCTCTGTATAAGCATCGCGACCAACCCTGATATTGATGCATCACAGTATACCAAAAAAATCCTCCACTCCTTCTGGAAGAGATAACACCAGGGCTTCGCACAATCTCTGGCGAAGAGTCTCAAACGAGGTCTCCTGCTTTGGACCCCATGAGAGAACACCCTTCCGGGAAACTGGGTAAGTGGCACTGCAATCTTGGAGAAATCCTTGATGAATCTCCGATAATGACCAGCCAATCTCATAAAACTTCTGATCTCGGTGGTGGATTTTGGAACCTTCCAACTCATCACCGTCTCAATCTTGGCCGGGTCGACCAATATACCATTCTGATTAACAAGATGCCCCAAGAACTGGACCTCTCATAACCAGAAATCGCACTTGGAGAATTTTGCATAAAGCCTCTCCGATCTCAACACCCCGAGGACCTCCCTCAAATGCTCCTAATGCTGCTCTCGGGATCTAGAATACACTAGAATATCATCAATAAACACAATCATCGACCGATCCAACATCAACCTGCATACCCTGTTCATGATATCCATGAACGCTGCTGGTGCATTGGTAAGCCCGAAGGGCATCACCACGAACTTATAATGCCCATAACGCATCTTGAACGCCGTTTTCTGGATATCCTCATCACGTACCCTCATCTGGTGATATCCATACCTCAAGTCTATCTTGGAAAACCAAGATGCCCCTTGCAATTGATTAAACATATCATCGATCCTTGGCAACGGATAACGGTTCCCGACCGTCAGCTTGTTCAGCTCCCGGTAATCAATGCACATCCGGTGCGAACCATCCTTTTTCTTAACAAAAAGGATCGGAACTCCCCAAGGCGAGCTACTCTGTCGAATAAACCCTTTCCCCAGCAGCTTCTGGAGCTGTGAGGATAACTCTTGCATCTCTGGCGGCGCAAGATGATAAGGCGCCTTGGCGATAGGCGCTGCTCCCGGAACCAAATCAATGCGAAACACCACCTGCCTTTCAGGAGGCACACCCGAAAACTCCTCAGGAAAAACATACGGGAAATCGCACACTACTGGCACATCATGAATTGAACTCGGCCTAACCGCGGTTTCTCAGGTATCCATCACATAGGCTACGAACCCCTTGCAACCTTGCTGAAGACTCTGGCTGGCTCTGGCAGCTGAACAAAACGCTGACTCATTTTGGGTACCCTCTCCATATACCGTGAACACTACCCCACTAGGGTCTCGTATCGTCACCATCTGTCGCTCGCAGTCAATAACAGCCCCGAAGCAGCTCAACCAATCCATGCCCATTATAACACACACACCCCCCATCGCAATCGGAATCAGATCTATCGGAAACTCGACACCGAAGATCTATAGCACACATCCCCGAATCATATCCCTAGCATACACCGCTCGCTCATCGGCTATAGAAACCCGCAGAGGTCGACTCATCGCCTTTCGCAGAATATTGATGTGTTGACTGAACGCTAAAGACACAAATGATCGGTTCGCACCCGAGTCAAATAATACCAAAGAAGGTACAAAATTCACAAGAAAAGTACCTACACATATCATAATATAAACACAATATCTCAAGCATAGCATAAATGAATGGAAGGATACATACTAGCCACAACATCAAGCGCTGCACGGACCTCCTCCGCTGTCAACTGAAAGGCTCTCCCACGAGCCTTTGGCGTCTCCGCCTTCACTGGCCGACTCTCTGTAGCTCGCAACGCAACAGGGGCAGATCCCTGTGATGCTCCCTGCGCTGATCCCGCAGTTGTGGGCACTCGGCCTTCCGATGGCAAGTCTAGTTGCAGTGGAAGCACACTGCAAATCCCTTGGGGCAGTCCTTTGCCATATGCCCCTCCTTGCCACACTTGTAGGAAGATCCAGATGTACATAGCCCCTCATGACCCTTGCCGCACCTTCTACACGTGCAACCCTTCTAATTCCCTGACCTCGCATCAGCAGGGTTTGCCCGCTTGGCTGCCGGTTGAGACTGAGCCGACCACCTCTCCATCCTCTGAGACTCGGCCTCCTCCCGGCCTGTGACTCGAGCTCAATCTCCCTCTTCCGAGCATTTTCCAGAAGCTCGGTAAATGTCCGGTACGTCGAGTTTGCCACGAACTCGCGAATGTCCCTTCTCAGATTACTCAGATATCGACTCATGTGTGCCTGCTCCATAGATACCTGCTCAGGGCAAAACATCGCCTTCTCGTGAAACATCCTGGTAGTCGTAGTAATAGATTCAGTACTCTTCTTGAGGGTCAAGAACTCATGGGCCAGCCGTTCCCTTCCACCAGGGGAACATACTCATCTCGAAACATAGCGGTAAACCTCTCCTAGGTCACCGCAAGAAGCTCTGCATAAGTGAAGTGTGCTATCGCGAACTTCCACCAATCCTTCGATCCCAAGCGAAGCTGATTCAAAGCGAACTGTACCCTCAGATGCTCCAGACATGAACATGTGTAGAAGCACCCCTCAATGTCAGAGATCCATCTCATCGTGGCTATCGGATCCTGAGTCTCATCAAACTTTGGTGGCTTCGTTGCTGAACTCCCGGTACAACAACGCGTCACCCCCTGTGGCCTGGCAGCAGCAACGGCTGTAGTGGCTGTAGCAACAACAACATCAATAAGAGCAGTGTATCGCTCATCAAGAGTCTCAATCAGAGTGTTCTTGATAGACCCGAACATCTCTGGAATCTCAGCTCGGATGGCAGCAACCACCTCATTATGAATCATCTGGCGGAGCTCCTCATCGCTCGCACCCCCTCGCTAGTCCCTAGCCTGTGGTGTGTCCCAACCATGATGTTTCTGAAATACAACATAAAATTATTAGAGATTCGCTCGAGTATACTCGCACTCGATAACTCAACCCAACTTGCTCTCTAGTATCCTAAGGATTCCTACTTGGACTGTTCACTGATCCGGTGTTTTAGTAGTACGGGCCCTATACTACCTTCCACACTGCATCAGTATTCATTCCAAGTCCCCTCCACAGATCCCACATCACAAGTACTCTATCTCTTGCTGCACACAAGCTGCCGTTCGATAGGCTCTCATAAGCTCTCACTGCTACCTACTCACTCTCAACGATCTCATAGTAGTAATCTCCCTAGACTAAGGCATCACAAATTAGGCCAGTCTAGTCTTAATACGAATACTTAGCCTACTCTAGCATGCATATCATATAATAACATATCTAATAACACATAATGTAAGGGTATTTTTTGGAAATCACTGTTCGGGCGTCGGCTGATCGTACAAACTGCTTTCCTCTGTTTTGTTCTCAATCCTTTTACTCTTAGGAAAATCATTTATTTTATGAAAACTTTCTCAAATCCTCAGTTTGAGTTCAAATACACCTGAAGATGAATCTGAATCCCTCAAACCAAGGCTCTGATACCAAATTGTAACACCGGATTTTTCCAAACAAATTTTTCATTTTTAAAACATACTTTCATTCATAAATTACTATCAAACATAATGTATCCACTGTCATCATAGTAACAACATGTCCCAAAATCACATAAACAAAACTCCACGAGTGTGTACAAATCATGCCGACGCCTTCCCGCAATTATCATTGGTACCTGAAACACATACACAAAACATTGTAAGCATAAATGCTTAGTGAGTTCCCCAAATTACCACACATAACACATATTAGCAACTCGAGGCTATAACTCTATGGACCCTTTGGTCATAACTTTGTGAACCTTCCGGTTCTAACTCTATAAAGTCTGGAACATACACAACGTAAATCACATAGAAATAATACAGTGGATCACAATCACATAAATAGCATACAAGATACTATGTCATATACCTCTAACTACCACTCTAGGTAAAGTATAGTGAGAAGACTCACCTCGGGAATCTCGGTAAAATCTCGGTATCAGAATACTGCCCTAGCCTCCGCCTAGTCACAATAATAAATTACACTAAATTAATGTCTCTTCACAAATTGGATATTCTCTCATGAAAATTCCTAGAAGGGTAAAAGACCATTTTACCCCTTTACAGGCCCAAAGACCCATTTGCTGAAAAACCCTAAAAGTCAACCAAAAGTCAACTATCCATTTTGACCAGACTCGCCGAGTGCATACTTTGAATCGGCGAGTCCCATAGTCCCCACAGACTCTTCCCTTTCTAAGACTCACTCAACTCACTGAGTCACCACTCAATTAACCGGGTCACCACTGAAGTTAGACCTCGGGGCAGGCCCGACTCGTCGAGTCTACATATGGACTCGGAAAGTTTCCTCCATGGACTTGTTCAAACAACCTCCTGAGGTCAGATCTGCTTAACCAAATCATAGATCTAACCCTTAAACACTCAAAAGTCACGTTAAGGTGCAACCTTTACGTGCATGCAACCCATAACAAGCATCAAATGGAGAACTAACACTAGAAATGACAACCTAGTCTCCAATTCCTTATTTGCTTGCAAAAAGCTGGAAGATAATGGATGTAGGGATCTCTCATGGTCCATATCTGATGTTATTCCTACCAAGGGGACCTCATACTCACTAGATCTTATAAAATTGTGGGGGAAAAACCTTAAAATCAAGAAATCCATCAATATAACATGAAATGGAAAGGATTATACCTCCAAAGATGATATCACTAGATGATTAGCTTGGATCCAGTCCCCTTCACACTCTAGGTTTGTGCTCCTTCCTTCCTTCAAGCAAAACCACACAAAAAGATGAAGAAATAGCCTCCTCTTGCCCTCAAACTCACTATCTGTGCTCTCTGGGGTTTCTCTAGAACAAGGTGGCCGCAAATGAAGGCCATAAAGGTCTTTAAATAGGCTCCCAAACCCGGGGATTAGGTTTTTCCTAATCATCACCGACTCGGCAAGTCAGATACCCGACTCGTCGAGTCCGGTCGCAAAACCGCGTCAATAGATAATACTCTACTCGACGAGTTGAGGCACCAACTTGTCGAGTTCCCCCAAAAATATAATTCAAAATAATAAAATTACATACCCAAACTCCAGCTGTTACATGATGAGTCGAGCCATTCTTCAGATTTCCTTCTGGAGGTATGCCTTAGATTCAGGCGCCCAAATCCTCAATCTTGTCCCTACTAAAAAGGTTGTCAAAACACCTTACAAAATGTGGAGAGGGAAAGTTCCATCGTTGCACATATCAAAGTATGGGGTTGTGAAGCTTTAGTTAGACGAGAGACTCATAACAAGCTAGAAGCCAGAAGTAGGAGATGTATTTTCATTGGCTACCCACAAAAGTCTTTTGGATATTCGTTCTGTAGGACTAGTGAAAATGTGGTCTTTGTAGCATGAAGACGAGTCTTTCACAAGAGAGAGCTCAAACGCAAAGAGGAAAGTGGGAGCACAATTGACCTTAAAGAGATTCAAGATTCAGCCAATGAAGAAACCTTAGAAGACACTAGCACTCAACTAGAGGAAGAAATTCTAGTTGATGCAGTTGAAAACTCATTACCACTCCGTCCTTCCAGTAGAGTTATCATGACATCCGAGTTCTATGGTTTCCATATAACTTCATATGGTGATATGTTTATCAGTGATCAAACACTGATAAATTTGGATGAGCCAACTAACTACAAGGAAGCAATGACAGACCTTGAGGCTACTAAATAAACAACAAGATCAAGTCCATACGGAACATCCCAAAAATATAATCCAAAAATATCATGTTTAAATCATTAGTTAACCAGAATTACTAAGAATAATGTATCCAGAACACAAACCATAATATCTCAAATGTTAATATAGTATATCTATATCAATCATATGTCAAATAAATCATAGTAAAATATCCCAGGCTGAAAACTATGTTGTGTGCCATGCAGTCATCCCGAGCTCTTCCCCCTGCTAGTGGAACTACCTGAAACCAAAACTAATAACTGTAAGCATGAAGCTTAGTGAGTCTCCCCAAACTAACACATACCATACACATAATCAAATAATAGCATATATTGGGCCTTGACCACTACATCGGGTGCCGCCCAACATCGGACGAATTTTGGCATCTGTCCCCGCCCGACATCGGATCGAGGTCTGGCATCGGGCCCCGCCAGACAACATACCGAAGACCGGCACACATATAACGTATCAACAAGCATATAACATAAGCACATATCATAACATATAAGCTAAATATTCCTCGGGCTTACTCTGGCATCAGACCAAAGTCTGAAACAAATAATAGATAACATATATTTAAACATTCCTCGGGCTTGCCCCGACTTCGTATCGAAGTTCAGAACATATAAACAAACACATGCAAGAATCACGGAGACATCAAGCATACACACATTCCTTGGGCTTGCCCCGACATTGGCTCAAAGTCCGAAACCATATAATCTACATTGGGCTAACCCCGACATCGGACTGAATCCCGATATACGCTAACATACATAAACGGGCCAGCATTGGCGCCTTCGACCAGTTCCTACTGGAGGAAAACTCACCTCTCAAGCTGGCTGCTGAAATCTTGTGTGAGGAATGTCTGATGGAAGGTCCAACAACTCCCCCGACTATCATTAACAATAACACTTAGTCGAATAATCCAATAATCCTTCTTAGGGTAAAATGACCATTTTACTCCCTGATCTAGTTTGGATAATAATCTAGGCCCAATTCCTTCTAACTTTTCTAAGCCCACTAATGGCCCACTAAAGGCCCATTAATGCTCTAATTTTCTAAATCAGACCAAACTCTTGAAATGGGCCTTCCCTTAATCCAAAGATGTACTTAGTCCATTATATGGTTTCTGATGGCCCATTTCGGCTCACTAACTGCTAAACCGAAAGATTGGCCCAAACCGAGGCCTAAATGTCGCACAACCCAAAATCCGAGAGTACGCTGAGCGTACTCCTGTGTACACTATGCATACAACTTGCATGGCTTATATGCTGTGCGTACTGTCGTGTACGCCCAACGTACTACTCCGTTAATCCATCTTCTTCAAAACTGCTTAATCCTTTTACACACTAAGTCGAAATTACAAATCTGAGTCCAATAACACATCTTAACTCGTAAAGACGATTACTTGGTGGTTTGTAACCCACCAAGTGAGCCCAAACTTGGAATATATCAACTAACTTTCATGGAAATGACCCCAAACTCATGCATGGTCATAAAATGGCCTTAAAGATCAAGACTTTACTGCTTATAGGACATGAATATCAATAAGGGTGGCACCCCTTGGCCTAGAAACGAACTTGAGTCATAAAGGTCCATTCTCGTAACTAAAAAGATCCCAAAACAACACAAAACTAGATCTAAACATTGAAAAAGAAAATTAAAAGCTTTATACCTCTAATGAGTCCTAAATGTTGATGCTATCTTGGATCTATGAGCTCAAGATACTCAAGTTCCTCTTCACTATCTTCTCCTTCCTTCCTTCAAGATTCTAAGCTCCGAAACAAGCTTCACAAGGCCAAAAACACACAAGAATAAGAAAGGGAGGCTCTCTAGGGTTTCTAAGGATGAGGGGTTGGTAAGGAGCCTAGGGTTTGAGTCATAATATGGTATTTATATGGCTTAAACCCTAAAAATTAGGGTTTGGAATCTACTCATGTAAGTCGCGCGTACTCCTTGGTACGTTGCACATACGTGCATACATCCCCCGCATCCAATGCTTCTTTACGACCCACGTATACCAAGGCTATTCTTGGCGTATGTCTTATGGACAGCCTAAAACTTTGGCCCACTCACTAATAGTCAACTCAAATAGTCCTTCTTTAATCACTTAGCCCAATAAATAATTATGAAATATTAGATAATTGTTACCTCAAGTGACAGTCGTTAGAATTCTCCACCACTTGAATCAGAATTCGTCCTTGAAGTCCACTGCATCCGGAAACAACTCCGGGTAGTGCTCCCTCATCTCTTCCTCGGGCTCCCAGGTCCACTTTGAGCCCTTGTGGTGCTGCCACTGCACCTTCACCAGCTCAACCCTCTTGTTCCTCAACTCCTTCGTCTTCCTGTCGAGTATAGCTACTGGTCTCTCGATGTAATTTAGCATGTTATCAACCTAAATGTCCACTAAATGCACAACCGTTGAATCATCCACTAAGCACTTCTGTAGCTGAGAAACATGGAAAGTGTTGTGGATTTGGCTGAGATTTACTGGAAGATCCAATCGGTACACTACCTTGCCCACCTAGGCTATAACTCTAAAAGGGCCGATATACATAGGACCCAACTTTCCCCCGCTTCTATAACTGGATGACACCTTTCCAAGGTGACACCTTCAGGAGGACTATGTCCCCCACCTGAAACTCCAAGTCTGAACGCCGTTTGTCGATGTAGCTCTTCTACTTATTCTGAGCAGTCTGGATCCTGCTCCAGACCTGCTAGATCCACTCTATAGTATTGAGTACTACCTCACTACTCCCTATGAGCCTATGATTGACCTCGACCCGACATATTGGGTTCCTAAACTTCCTCCCGCGGAGCATCTCGAAGGGAGGTCGGTGTATGCTGGCGTGGTAACTATTGTTATACGAAAATTCCGCTAATGGAAAATATGTATCCCAACTACCACCGAAATCAAAGACACACACGCATAGCATATCCTCAAGAGTCATTATCGTCCTCTTTCTCCGTTCGTCTGTCTAAGGGTGGAAAGCGGTGCTAAAGTGGAGACGAGTACCCATCTCGTTGTGAAACCGCTTCTAGAATCTGGAAGTGAATCGGACATCTCGGTCTAACACCACCGATACAAGGACTCCATGTCATGCTACTACTTCACGTACGTAAATCTGTGTCAACTTCTTAGCCGACATGTTCTCCTGGATCGGGATAAAATGAGCACTCTTGGTCAACCAATCCATGATGACCCATATCGAATCAACTCCATGTGCGGTCCTAGGAAGCTTCATAATGAAATCCATAGTAATGTTGTCCTACTTCCACACATGAATATCTAACGGATGCGTCTTGCGAAAACGACTGCTTCCAGTTCGAGGTCGTGTGTAGTGTAGTTGACCTCGTGCGTCTTGAGTTGTCTCGAGGCGTAGCCGATGACCTTCCCTCACTGCATCAGAACACATCCAAGACCTTGATTAGATGCATCACAGTAGACCACGAAGTCTTCTGTTCCTTCTGGGAAGGACAATATAGGCGTGTTGCATAGTGCCTGTTAGAACAAAGTTCTTTCAGGATCATTTGATTCTATGCATGCAAACAACTAATAATGAAAATATAGACATGAATATGACTTGAATATGTCGTATGATTAATACTTAAATGCCTCAGAAGAGCTCGACTAAGAACTTCGACTGTAGAGGCGTTTAGGGTTACAAAACTTAAGCGTAATAAAAAGACGTAACAATATAATGCATACATGCATGCATATATATATATATATATATATATATATATATATATATATATATATATATATATATATATATATATAGTATAACCCTACAAGGTAATCACGGATGGACATGCACAATCTGGATACAAAACAAAAAGCCCACGACACAACACAAATAGACTCTACAATCTCCCCCTTTGCGTCAATGGGACCGAAAGGCTACTTCAGTTGAGAAGCAGAAGACTTCTTGATCGTTTTAAACAGCTTCGGTATAATGGCCAAAAGATGATGACGAAAAGTGATATACCACTGAAGCATGTTAGTGAAGTTCTTCTTATCTGCCTCAGAGATCTGCTTGCACCGATGAATTATGTTGATAATGTGCTCTAAACAGTCCGTTGAAAAGAGATGTTTATCCACAAGAGCGAACAACAATTTATGCCCTTCGCCCTTAGTGAACATCACAATAAGATGTTTTGAATCAATCTGGCCAATTTTCATCGTATTCACATCTCCTTGTTTCAGTGTTGACTTAACAGTCACCTTCTTCTTCATCACCTTTGCAATCTCTTGATCCATACCCGCAACCTCATAAACGTACGTAGCTAACATCCTCTTAAATTTTTCAAGAATCGGCTCATATTCCCCTAAGTTGGTGAGCAGGATGTTGAACAACAGAATCCAATCATGAGGATTGAGATTTGGAAGATCTACTAAGGAAATCATTGACACCGAATTTGCAGACCCTCGAGTGATCTTTAAATTCACATTGACAAACTTTCTAGCAGGAGTCGGTTTCAATACCTTGACAGTAATAATATTCTGTGCACTCCATGTCAGGTATTGAGGTTGCCCATAAGTAAGATAAAAATAGATAAGATATTGGTCAACCTTCGAATGAGCGAAAGGAACCTCGGCAGTCCAATCAAAGCAATGAAACATAAAATCTTTTCTTGTGATCGGCATATCGAACTGCAAGTCCTTTGAGTTGTCACAATCGAACGAAGCTATAGGTTCCAACGAATAGGCGCTTGGGAACTCTATCACTTGATGGATTAGTTTCTCTTTAGTCCACAAGGGAAACAAGGCCTTTTTGTAGTTTAAGGCTTCTTCTTCATCCTTGTTTCTCCTTTCCCTCTCCTCTACTTCCTTGGCAATTTTTATGTTCTCATCCAACTCTCTATCTCTCTTCTTCCTCTTAAGAGCATCAACAATTGTTTCCTTAATCTCATCATCACTATCATCTTGAACAATTTTAACTTTTGCTTTGGAACCAGAACCTGAAGCTACATTATCCTTCAGTTCGGTTTTGACATGATGAACACCGTCTCCCCCTTGTTTCGGAGCAACAAACTTCTCCGAGACACCCTTCATTTCATGCAATAGGGCAAGGGCAGGAAGGAATTTGGCTGTTAGATGGTTCCAAATTGTAAGAGTCAGTATCGAATCATGAGCACCAAGTATGTTGGTGAACATGTCCTTGACTTCCCCTGCACAACTTCTAAACACTGATCTCTCTACCTTTAATAATGCAATCTCCTTCTCGGCTTGATCAAGTTTAACTTTCTGTACTTCAATGGTAGAGGCTTGTCAAGCAATATCTTCTTTTAGAGCACTCTCTGTGGCAATATCAGTACGAAGGGAGTCCAACCGAGAGGAAACTGAACTGATGAGAGAGGTGTTTTCTGCTTGGATGAAGGATCGAACAACCTCAAACTTCGCTTGTTCTTCCTGTAGGGATTTGGAAAGAGACTCCACTAAGGCTTGCACTTTGGCAGCATTGGTATCGGCATGCCCTTTAAGAGAATCCAAGAAAATCTGAGTTGTATGAACAACATCAACAACATCGGCAGAGGCCTTTCTGCAAGTAGAAGTAGACGCATCGATTGCTTTGGTGGATTTATCAATTGAGTCTTTGTATTGCCCAATGGCCGTCTCCACAAAAGCCTTTAGGACAACACCACCATAGGCCTTGTTATGGGTAGGCAATTTGTCCAACTTTTCATTGATGCTCTCCAAGTGTTGGCTTGTGATTGGAGACTCATCATCATCATCAGTGGGTAGGTGATATGTGCATAATTAGTTAATTATTTAGCATACATTTTTATTCATTTTTAACTAATTATGTGTATAATGTGGACAAAAGGTACTTATTAATGTTTAAATTTTGTTTTCAGTCCAAAAGACATGCTTGGGAGTGAAAGGGAACAAGGGGAAGCAATTAGAGACCAAAGAATGAAGAATGAGAGACAAAAGCCTTCCTACTCGGCGAGTTCTCGAGCCTACTCGGTGAGTACATTAGAATATTCCAGAAGATAAGTCAAGACTTCTAGTATGAGATGGTTAACTAGCATCTACTCGACGAGTTGGATCTGCTACTCGCTAAGTACACCCTGTTTTGTGATAATTATAAATACCAAACCATTATCCGATTAGAAAAGACTTTTTGCGATTTTGAGAGTTGAACCTGCAAAAAAGAACCCTTGGAGGAGCTAAGGAACCCTAATCTTCAATCCTTTGAAGAATCAAGGCAATTAGGTTAATCATTCCACTTAGCTTTAGGAATTAAGTATGTTTAGCTTAGTTAAATCTGCTTTTGAGTTTGTTTTTATAATGACTATGAACTAAATTCGTTTTGTTTCTGTTGGGGAAGACTAATTTACTACTATGGTTTAGAATATAGTTTTTGATTGATTATTATTTGGTGATTTTATTAAATTAAGTTTGTTAAAGAACCTTATGCATTAATGACAACTATTTTCTATTAATTGGAAGGTAATTAAGCTGCATGAACATCTCTTAATTATTAACCTCATATGTTATGTGAACACTTGATCATATGCTTAAGAGTAATGAATATGAAATTAAGATTAATTAGAGAATGTGTAAATTAATGTGTGAGCTTGTTTGAGAAACCAACAAACAAGAGGTTAATTGAAACACCAACTTGATTAACCAATTACAAATCTTATTTAATCCAAACAATTGAACTAGGGAATTAATTAGTTTAAACAATTGGTCACTTCTTGAATTGATTAATTGTCTAAGGGTTAGGAGTAATGAACATGAACCTAACCACTATAGTTGGTAACCAATAATAATTAATTTATCATTTAAATAACCATAGGAGTAAATTAGTTGAACCTAAACAGAAACCCTTTAATAAATTTGGTGAATTTGTCATTTGCTTTAATTGTTTAGTTAGTTAATTGTTTTAAATGCTATGTTTAAGTTTCTAGTCTTGTAAAACTAGAGAAAAAACTCTTTACTTTTATTACTTGTTTAGTTAAAATTAGTTATTAGATTAATTTCCGTTCCCAGAGTTCGACACCCTACTTATCCAACTATACCACTAAAAGACAGGTTCACTGCCTTTGTGTGCTTAATTTATTAACTAAAAGTAGGATTAAAACTAGCTCGTTTCACACACATCAAGTTTTTGGCGCCGTTGCCGACGAACGATTCTAAATAATTTATCTAATTTCTATTTTTTTCGATCCTTTGTGTGAGTTTACTGGCACAAAGTTAATTTATTGTAGTTTAATAACTAGTAGTTAGGTTTTAGCATCTAAATTAGTTTTTATTTCAAGTTTTGAATTCTTTCAAAAATACACTGCTACTCGCCGACTGCATTCGCACCTACTCGGCGAGTACAACAGATTTCAGCTTTTAATTTTCATTTTTTTTAGTACACCTTTTGTTCTTTTTACGTTTTTATCTTATTTTATTTCAGGACTTTCATGACCAGAGGATCAAACACCCCGCTGGTACCCCCGTTTGAAGATCCTGAATCCGCATTGAGAAGAAACAGAGGAAAGGACGTGGAAAGCTCGAATACACCAAAGAAGCCACCTTTGTCCAATTTGAAAACTATTTTTGGGAAGAAGAAGAGCAGCAAATCAGGAGCATCCAGCACATCTTTAGCAAGCGAAGACCCGATCAAGGAAGATATCGAGTACGACACCGAGGAAGAAGAAGAACCCACATACGTCAAATAATATCTCAAATGTCAAAATAGTATATCCATATCAATCATATGTCAAATAAACCAGAGTAAAATATCTCATGCTGAAAACTATGGTGTGTGCCATGCAGTCATCCCGAACTCTTCCCCTGCTAACGGAAGTACCTGAAACCAAAACTGAAAATTGTAAGCACGAAGCTTAGTGAGTCTCCCCAAACTACCACATACCATACACATAATCACATAATAACATATATTGGGCCTTGCTCACTACATCAGGCCCCACCCGACATCAGACGAATTCTGACATTGGTCCCCGCCCGACATCGAACCGAGGTCCGACATCGGGCCCTGCTTGACAACGGACCGAAGTTCATTATACATATAACATATCAACAAGCATATAACATAAGCACATATCATAACATATAAGCTAAATCTTCCTCGGGCTTGCCTCGACATCGGACCGAAGTCCGTGACATATAAGCAAACACATGCAAGAATCATGAAGACATCAAGCATACAAACGTTCCTTGGGCTTGCCCTGACACTGGACCGCAGTCCGGAAACATATAATCTTCATCGCGCTATCCCCGGCATCGGACCGAAGTCCAGTATACGCTAACATACATAAACGGGCCGACATTAGCGCCTTCGACCCGTTCCTACAAGAGGAAAACTCACCTCTCAAGCTGGCTGCTGAAATCTCGTGTGAGGAATCTCTGATGGCTGCTCCACCAACTCCCCGACTATCATTAACAATAACACACAGTCAATAATCTAATAATCCTTCTTATGGTAAGATGACTATTTTACCCCTGATCTAATTTGGACCATAACCTAGGCCCAATTCATTCTAACTTTTCTAAGCCCACTAATGGCCTACTAATGGCGCAATTTTCTAAATTTGGCCCAACTCCGTAAATGGGCCTTCCCTTAAGCCAAACATGTCTTTGGTCCGTTATCTGGTTTTTGATGGCTATTCAAAGCAATGTCAAATTGAGTAAGACTCAAAGCCCAAGTACATGACAATGTGGTAAGAGTACTATCTATCTATCCGGCCTAAGTTGAAATTCGTATTAAAGTAAACAATTATGACAATACTCCAACAAAGTTAATCATGTTGACCTTTAAAAAAGGTTTTATAAAATCTTATTCACATCTGTAGTAGAATATTATATTATGTGTGATATATATATATATATATATATATATATATATATATATATATATATATAAAGAGAGAGAGAGAGAGGGGTTATCTAAGTTTTTACAACTCTAATAGATGCATAAAACCTTGCATCAAAATATGGTTATGGATAAACCCAAACAAGCATATTGGTTATCCCGACTCCACACATTTGGTATTCCGACTCCATGCAAATGTTTACGTCGAATCCGAGCATCAATCAACCTCTGTTGGCGGAAGGTTTGCCACATGCCCACTAATTGTATGGACCTGCCTATTACACTCCTATCATAGTAACAAGGATCCGCTCCTTAGTAGTTTTGCAATATTCATGGACCAATATGGTCCTTCTCGATAAAACAATGCGTTTTCAGCATCTGCGATCCAACAAATGTTTTCAAAGTCAGGTATTCTAAATTACCAAACTATGATGTAATTTTAAGGTTTATTTAATTTTTTTAGGGTTTTATTTTATATAATTATTTACTTACACTACTAGAAAACCGAGCGATAGCGACAGAATTTTAGCAACGGAAAAAACCCGTAAGTAAAAGCAAAGAATTTTCGACGGATTTACGACTATCAAATTATTAGGATAATAGTGACGTTTTTGCGACGGTTTGGCAACAGAATAAAATTGTTTGGTAATCCGTTACAGTATACCAACGGTTTACCGATGGAAATCAACAAGTTCAAAATTCCGTCGGTAATCGGTTGGAAAAATTCAGATTTTCTTTTTTAATTCTAAGGGCAATTTGTTAAAATCAATGGAGTGGTATTTTACTTAAGCGGGGGTTGTGGTGCTGCATATCGACTTTTAACCTAAATCAAGAAGATGCTCCCATAACTATGAACTAAGGCTGATACACGAAGCATCGCCTCCAGGCTTTGGCTCTCTCTTGCTGCCGCCCTCAACGGAGTTGAAGGCATCAACGCTACGACTTCTGGAATTCTTTGAGTACTGTTTAATTCTATTTGCATAGCTTACAACACAAGTGCAATTTTTATACCTTAATACGATTTTCCTGTATGAGTTGCTTTGTTTTCGTTGGAATTGAATGTTGAGATTTGAATGATTATTAGTTGTTTGTATCATCGTAACTCAAGTTTTATGAATTTCATCTTTCTATGTTTTGCATATATTTAATGTTAATCTGAGTTCATCGTTTTGGATCTTTTGAAATGCAATTTTGGGGGTTTGGTTATGAAAAACAATTTTTAGATAGCTTTATAATCTTTTTTAAAGTTTCGTTTGAAAGATTGCTAAAATTTGACTTAGCAACTATTGTTCTATCAAAAAGGTTAATGTCACCTAAGCAAAAATGTAACACCCAAAGTTTTGAAGGCCAAGAAAGGAAAGAAAAGCCCTAATTTTAAGGGTAGACTCGGCGAGTCCAAGGAGGGACTCGGCGAGTCCGAGCGGGATCCAGGTCGAGGAGTAAGCGACCGACTCGGCGAGTCGGCCAAGGTGACTCAGCGAGTCTGGTCTGAATGAGGAAAACCCTAATCTCGGGAGTTGTACCCTATTTAAAGGGTGTTATGTCCCTCCCTCAGCCCCCATATCACCCTAAAGAACCAGTACACCCTTGATTTCGTGAGAGCTTCCATCATTTGAGAGATAAAGCTTAGAGGAAGAAACTTTGGGAAAGGAACTTGAAGATCAAGTAGGTTCCTTCAAAAGAGGAGGTGTAGATCCGAGATCTACTTCAGTGGTGTTCATCTTGGAGGTAACAAGCTGCTATTTTCCCTTCTTTTCACCTAGATCTATGTGTGTATTTGGGCATTCATGGCATTAGAGTGACCTTTCGAGCTAGGGGTTAAGATCTGAGGTTGTTACCTCAGATCCATGCTTATTTTGATCTAAAACCCCGTAAAGTATCAGCCCTTGAATCGATTTTGAAGCCTCTTGGCCTTAAACCCTAGTTTATGGCATATTTTGCCTAGATCTCCTTCTCTACATGTAAAGTTTGCAACTTTACGTGAGGAATAGGCTTGGGAAGGGTAGATCTACAGTTTGGAGTCCATGCATGACTCAAAAGTCCTCTGCATGTAAGGAGAACTGAAGGGACTCGGCGAGTCCTTTGAGTGGACTCGGCGAGTAGCATGAAGTTGTGGAGAAACTCGACGAGTGGGATGAACAACTCATCGAATCGTATGAATATTTCCTTGTACTCGGCGAGTCTGTTCTTGGACTTGGCGAGTCAGGTCGCGAAACCCCAAACCCTTTGAGTTGAGACTCGAATCAGTGAGTCGGGTGGAGACTCAGTGAGTTGGACAGGTCAGGACTCAGAAATCGGTAGACTCGGCGAGTCATGGACTGACTCGGCGAGTCGAGTCGCGAATGGAAGGAATCTGATCATTTTGAACTCGGCGAGTCAGTAGGGTGACTCGGCGAGTAGGGTTGACTTGGAAGGTTGACTTTGACCAAGACTTTGACCTTGGACCAGGGTTGACTTGGTTGTCTTTCGGGGGTCAGTTAGACTCAGCGTTGCATTGATATTGGTAGTTCGGGGAGCAAGGGGAGCAGGAGTTCCGTGAGTTGTCGGGCAACAGCTAGTGAGATCATCAGCAAGTTCAGCCAGTGCAGGTGAGTTTCCCTTTGTGTGAATGGGTTTAAGGCCACAATGCCGGCCCATGTAGTTATGAGTAGAAGACCCGGGGGTTAGCCCTAGGCACAGTATGCTAGTATGATATTCAGGACGAGGTCCAGTAATAGCGGGCGGGTGCCCAAGGATTCGTTTGTATGCTAGATTATACTTGTTGTCTGTGTGATACATGTATGTTCCTAGTAGGGAGGTGAGTGTGGGCGAGGTCCCGTATCTCACCAATAGCAGAGTGTGGATGGGGTTCCATATCTCATTAGTAGCAGAATATGGGCGAGGCCCAAACTAGAACAGGAGTGAGAGTGGGATAGGCCCGTACCTCACTATCATTAGGAGCGTGGACGGGGTTCCATGACTCATCAATAGCAGGACATGGGGGAGGCCCAGAATAGGCGAGGCCTTAGGACAGAACCAGTTGCATGTGTTTAGTTATGTGTTGTGAAATGTTTATGGGTTACTATTTTTGGTGGGCGAGGCCCTGTAACAAGCGAGGCCTAAGTAAAACAGATCTGTATCCGAGCGGGGCTCGTAGCCAAGCAGGGCCTGGAGCGGTGGGGCCGTTGTAGCCGGCGAGGCCCAAGGTAGGGGCGAGGCCCAAGATAGCGGGCGTGGCCCAGTATGTGCAATATGTGGTTATGCATGGTATGTGGTAGGGTGGGGAACTCACTAAGCTTCGTGCTTACGGTTTTCAGTTTTGGTTTCAGGTACTTCCGGTAGCGGAGGGAAGAGCTCGGGGTGATCGCATGGCACACACCATAGATTAGAAAGCCTGGGAATGTTTACTCTGATAATGAATATGTGTTTTGAAAAATTATACTCATATTATGTTTTGGAATGATGACTTTACTTTAAGTAATGATTTATTAAAAAGAAATTTTTGGTCTTAAATTTTGGGTCGTTACAAAAAAGCTACTCCATCACTTGTCATCGGAACAGGATAGTCGATAATATCTTAAGATCAAAAATAAGGTAAAATTCTAACCTCTTCATAGATCCAAACCAAATTAGAAAGAAAGTTTTTGTGGTTATCAGGAACTGCTTTCATCAAATCTGTACAAACCAATCAAGACTTAATCATAAAGTTTTTATATAATTCATAATATAACCCTAAAAAGAAACCAAAAGTGAAATCCAAACCAGAAGATCCATGAGGAACACCATAAGAATCGAATGTAGTTCCAACATCATAAATTGAGGAACACCATAAGATTCAAATGTAATTCCAACATCATAAATTGAACCCATATACTCTGTTCCTTTAGCAGGATTAAACTTAACAGTAATCTTCCCAGCCTATCTCCTCCCTTGCAAATGCATCTTCTCATACCCATCATCTTTATACTCTGTTCCTTTAGCAGTATTGATTCTTATAAATGGTTATGTACTTTTGATTGCATCCAATAACCATCTTATGTACACTAGTCAACATGAGATTAAGGAAGTTGTTAAGCTTACTTATATGGGACCTGAACTTCTTAACATGCGATTATGAGACCCAACTTTTGGTCATATATTTTTGGTCCATCAGTTATAACTTTTTGTTTACAATGGTACTTCTTTAGTTTGTTTCAAATAAAAATGACATCAGTTTCAGAAGTCATTTCTTGTTTTGATGTGTTGGCTCATTTCACCAACAAAATTCAAAATCTTTTCTTTTTGGCCAATTTATTTGATTTTGATAGAAAAAAAGTAGAGAAGACAAACTATATCTCCTAACCAAAAGCTATGATTCGCTTGTTGTTTTATCAGACTCATCAAGACTCTTTTCTCCTCTAGTTTCTCATCAAACATCAATATGTCTTTCTAGTTTCTCATTTCACCAAAACCTATACAACAAGTTCTCTGTGTCAGATTTTAGTATGAAAAAAGAAGTATGATTTATTACTTTATAATTTTTTAACCCTATAAAATGTGAAATACTCAGGAACAATATACTCACAGTTGCTTTCCTTAGAAGTTGAGACTACACCTGTAGACAATTGGTGAGTTAGTGTCTATTAAAAAATGAATACTCCTTTTACCTTCATCTAATTAGTAATTATAACTAATAAATAAGCTAAAAACCCAACACTATAAGTTGTAAAACGTGCATATTACAAAAAAAAAAAAAAAAAAAAAAAAAAAAAAACAAGAGTTATTTATAGACTGTAGGTAATGCTTTTGTCTTGGAAACAAATTTACAAAAATGGCATAGCACCCAATCCCGGATCACTCTCTTTTTTACTACTAGCCATGTCTGATTAACAATTCCTATTTCAGAACTACAGAATTTTAGATGTCTACCTAAAGATGTACTCCTTGACATTTGTTATTTTTAAACCATTATCTGTTTCTCCTTTTCAATTATTATTGTTAATAATTTTTAGAAAAAAAAAATTAGTAAATTTTATGATATCTGAATAATTTGAAAATTAAAATGGCAACTTCTTTATATATATATATATATATATATATATATATATATATATATATATATATATATATATATATATATATATATATTTCTTAATCAGCTCCTTCCTAATTTTAGCTCTTGATGATGAGGGCATTTTGTCTTTTTTAATAGGTACGGTATTGTTGAAGGAAATCATTCTTTATGGAAAGATGTTTCAAAGGCCTACAGAGAAACCATTCGTGCCTTTTTGGCTTATTTTCACAACCACGTTCCTTTGTTCATTAATGTGTATTTATTATTGCTCATTCACACATTGTTCTATTCTGAAACACGTTAGTATTCTTTTCTGGTGGCTAAGAGACCAGAGACCGAGCCTCTGGTGGCTAAGAGACCCGAGACCGAGCCTCTGGTGGCTAAGAGACCCGAGACCGAGCCTCTGGTGGCTAAGAGACCCGAGACCGAGCCTCTGGTGGCTAAGAGACCAGAGACCGAGCCTCTGCCTCTGTCGCTTCACGCTCTGCTCCTCTCGGTCCCTGTTCGCTACTCCGCCCCTTCTGTCTCTTCGCGCCTCTATTCTCTCTTTCCCCCTCTCGGTTCCTTCCTTTCTCTTCTCTCCTCTCGGTTCTGCCTCCCTCTCTCTCTCGGTTCAGCATAAGAAGGCCGAGCCTCGGCCAGACTTCGGGAAAATGCCACTTTTAGCCCATTTTTTATATTTTTAACATTTTAAGCCCGTTTTTCATGATTTTAAAGCGGGATTTTCTCCAGAAATTATATTTTAATATAATAAACTCTAAATATTCATAATTTAAACTTATTTTTATGAAAATCATTATTTAAATAATAAAGATCTAATGGGGGATTTATTTAAGGTGGAGTGTTGACTTTGCCTTAACTTATGACACAAGCAACCACCCCACACCCACTCTATGACCAGCCATACCTCCCCACCTTACCTATGTCACTTCAATGTTCCCTTACACTCAAATTTCACTCACTCCCACGTTTTTGAGCTGGAACAAACAACCACACTCCTCATTTTCTCTCATTTCTCTCATTCCACTAAGTAACAAACACCACTTTTCTCTCAAACTCTTCTACACAAATTTTCGAGATCCAAGGCTGATTTCAAGTGTTCTTCCACACTTAGTAAGTAAAAATTCATCCTCCCTATTATTATTTCACTTCATTCTACTCAAGTCTTTGATTGCTTACACAAACTCCCTAACTATAATGTTAGATTCTCGAAAACCTTCAAGGCATCTCCAAGTGTTCTTGAATTAAACACTTCCATTTTTCAACAATCATCTACTGAAATCACTTAAGGTGAGTTCATACCCCTACACTTTCATGTTTTCTCAAGTTTTCAGGGGGGGAGTACAAGTTAAAATCAGTAAGAACATAACTAAATTTTTCTAACTGCCTTCATCAGAAAGGTTCAACTCCATTCACGGACTGTTTTGGGCATCTTAAACATTTTTGTTTTCAAAACTGTACAAGGTGCAAATAGTTCAAGTTTTTAGCTTTAAAATGGCTACTTGCACATCTCCATACGATTTTTCTACAATTTATGGTGATTTTTACAAAACTGCCTATCATTTCGAACAACAATCCGGACCAGTTTGTGATTTTGGACTTTTTCACCCAAGTTGGAGGTCATTAAAAATCGTGATATAAATTATGAGTAAACTAGACACATTTTGTGAACTCTCAGAATTTACGGATCTAGTTTTCGACTTCGTATGATTTTTCTATGATTTTTCCAAAAACAGGGCAGAATGGCTAAAGTTAGCCAACAGCATGTAAATATCATAACACTTTGTATTATGTTGAGCAAAGTGTATAATCATAAGTTCTAATATTTGAATGTGTTTCCTTGTTAGTTTATCATTATGAACTGAAACTAAGTCATTCATATTAAATATTATTCATTCATTTAGAACACGTATTATTTAACTATAAAAAGTATAGTTTGATAAATTCATAACACTAATACATTTCCATAAAAGAATTCATACATATTACATACATTTTAGATAAACTATAATAGGTATAGTTTATGATACATCACTCAACGCACTCGTACAAAGAGGGTACATTCATACAAGAAAGATTTATATTCACACACATTTCACGTAAACTTGTTAACCTATGTTGTGAGACTCTCTCTCTCCCCGTACGTCCGAGTGCGGGATATAATTCCTGGTAGTTATAATCAGAATCTCCTTGAGGGAGAACGTGATACTTGTATATAGATATATATTGGGTTTGACACCCCACACCTTGCTGCTAGCTACAGTGGGACCTGCAGGTCTACGGGTGACAAATGTCATTTCATTTTCGCGACGCCTGAGAAACGTTGTGGCAGGTTCACATAGTCACAGTATGATTATAGCGACTCACTTAGGGAGATAACAATTCATAAAGTTTACGGGGTTTCATAAAACCGAAGTAGGTTTTAGGTTGATAAAAGAAATTTACTTTCCATATCATTTTAAACTCACAACATTTCTACTAAGAAACGATGATTTCTCATACATTCTAGTCTTTGGTTATAAGGCTACATTTTTCGGATTTCAAGGAAAATATCGGATTTTTCTGAAACAAACGCGACATTTACATGTGAAAGACTTCTACTAAGTTTATTAATAAAAGCTTATGAACTCACCAACCTTTGTGTTGACACTATTCAAACAACTTGTATTCACAGGAAAACACTAATCAGGTTATCAAGTGCTTTTGAGGATGGGACGTTAAGGCGTCAAACTTTTCATATTTTTTCAACTTACTGTAATTGATTTTGAAACATGTAATTCATACAAGTGATGTAACTTTTTCAATTATATATATGTTGGTTGTGTTTGCTTAAATTACTATTGAAATTGTGGTTATGATACTATACATGAAGTCCTCCACCACGGACGTTTCCGCCATCCTTGGTTTGGGGGTGTGACAGATTGGTATCAGAGCACGGTTTATAGTGAATTAAGTATGTCAAACCACATAAGATATACAAACTATAAACACATTTGGGACTAAAAGTCTCTGATTCTTAAAGTGATTTAAAGAGTTTTACTTTTAGAAAACAAATAATTTCTTGTTTTAAAGTATACTTGCATGGATTCTATACTAGCATGGTGTTATAACTTAGGAGAACATAAATTGAAAGAGGAGGAGTCGAACATTACTAATACGCCTTAGCATGTGTAATCAGTTCTGGGAAGGATATAGCCTGATCAACTATATCCGTCCAAGAAGTAACTTACGCACACTAAGGAATAGTCGTAATGAGCGACAAATCTGAAAACCTAATTACACTCCATAAAGAACACGCTAAGAAACAAATATAAACATTTAAAAATACTATAGGAGTATTTGTACGTTTCTCGTGCAGACGACATGGCAGGATTTCACATACGCGGGGACCCCTACTTTCCCAATCAGGGAAACGCGGGATGGATCGAAGACGAGCCCGAGGAGAATCCCGAAGAGGATCCCGAGGAGGATCCCGAGGAGGATCCCGAAGAGGATCCCGAGGAGGAGCCCGAGGAGGAAGACGAACAAGAAGAAGAAGAGGAAGACGACCAAGAAGAAGAAGAAGATGAAGAGGAAGAAGAGGAAGGTGATGAGATAGTCATGTTTGGGAACGAAGCGGAGGAACCACCAGAAGTATTCAACCCTCCCTACATCGCGAGGGTACCCGCGCACCGATTTGGATACAACGGACCTGAACCCCCTTGGGTAATAACGATCGAAAGATGGAGCCGACAACAACGCCAACGGTCACCATATGGCTACCAACGAGGTTACTATGATCTCACTCATGGTGGACCGGCTGACAGGGCTCTCCCCATCACGATACAACGAATGGCAAGTATGGATGATCGTGGTAGGACAACGACAGATCAGGTCCGGGAGTTAAGTGCCATTGTACAGTCTACTACGGATCGCACAAGAAACCTGGAACGAGACTCCCACCACCGAGACCAACTCATTCGAGACCTTCTCGCGGCTCAAGCAGAAACAAGAGAGTATCGGGAAAGATACATGGCACTCGAAGAGAGAATGGTTGCAGCCGAACGCAAATTGGCAGAACTACAGGGCGCATCGACATCATTGCAGCCTCCGTCAAAGAAGGGTCGCAGTGATTAGAACTCGTTGCTATTCTCCCGTCTTGGTAGTAAAATTTTATGAGTACGCGTTGGTGCTACTCCTTGTATGTAGGTCGACCCTGCGACTATGTGAATACACTATTCAAGGGGCTTTTGTAATGCCAAAAACTACCTTTTGTAACGATGTAATGTAGACCCTTATGAGGTCAAACTTTTCCCTCTAAACGTTATGTACTAAAAGTTATCAATGAAATTTGGCATGTGTTTTATTTATTGAATGTTTGGCACTATACATCATAACCTGATCACACAAACAGTTTACGAATAATAGAGTTATGATAAAATACAAGAGGGATGAAACCAGTAACACTCGACTCGTTATCACTATTGAAGTCTTACCGACTAGTCATTTTTTTTTATGACAGAACCATGCCACCAAGGAAAAGACCAAGGCCTTCCAGCAACCCAGTGCCGCCTCCACCACCACCTCCGCAGTTTGATCCTGCAATGTTCCAGGCTGCAGTAACGGCAGCCGTGGCGGCAGCAATGTCGCAAATGGGAACCAATGGTTCTGGCGGTTCTGGATCCGGAGCTACCAATTCCATTCATGGGGACAGCACGGGGCGTACGAGGGAGTGCTCTTACAAAGACTTCACGAATGGCAAACCCGATCCTTTCAATGGAAGCGGGGGCGTTATCACACTGGTGTAATGGTTCGAAAGGACCGAGGCAGTTTTTGAAATCTGCGCTTGTCCCGAAGCGAGCAAGGTCAAGTATGCGGCATTCACTTTCACTGGAAAAGCACTTACTTGGTGGAATGGCCGAGTTAAGTCACTTACTCCTGCAGTAGCTAACGTAATCAGCTGGGAGGATTTGAAAGCCCTAATGTTAAAGGAATACTGCCCGAGGGGCGAAATACAAAAACTTGAAGAAGAACTTTGGAACCTCAGAATGTCAGGCACTGACCTTGAAACTTATACTGCCCGTTTCAACGACCTAGCACTCCTTTGTCTAACAATGGTCACTCCAGAAGAGAAGAAGGTGGAACGATATCTCTGGGGGCTGTCATCCCAGATTCAAGATAGTGTATTGGCCTCGAAACCCACTACCTTTGAGAATGCCAAGGAATTGGCACAACAACTCATAGATCACAGGGCTAGCCGTGGTACCGTGATAACCACCACCGACCGAACAAAAGGAGGGAACAACAAGAGGAAGTTCTGGGGCAATAAAAAGAAACAACCAATTCAGGACCCCGCCAAAAAGCAACAGATTGTTGCTGTTCGCGCCGCCACTACTGCTGTCGCTCCAGCGCCACCGAAACAGTATACAGGAACTCTTCCCAAGTGCAACAAGTGTAACTACCACCATAACGGTGGTTGTCGAGAGTTACACTGCAATAACTGTAACAAAAAGGGGCACACTGCACGATTCTGTAGAGCGACTACCCAACCCGCCACACAAGTCGCTACGACCGCCAACACTGGAGCAAGCCAAGCTTGCTATGGATGTGGTGAAACGGGACACTTCAGGAGGAACTGCCCCAAGGCACGAGCCCCTAATATTGGGGGTGTAGGGAGAGTCCTAACTTTAGGGCAGGGAGAAGCAGTCAAGGATCCCTCTGTGGTTACTAGTACGTTCCTCCTCAACAACTCTTATGCATGCGTACTTTTCGATAGTGGGGCAGAAAGAAGTTTCATAAGTCATCAATTCAAACATATACTTAAGCAAAATTCTCAACCGCTAGAAGATTCTTACATCGTAGAAATGGCAAATGGAAAGGTTGAGTGCGCTAATGATATTTACATAGGGTGTACTCTCACTCTAGACAACCATTTGTTCAAAATTGACCTTATGCCGGTCACCATAAAAAGCTTCGATATAATCATTGGTATGGATTGGTTAAGCCTTCATCGTGCCGACATTCTATGTTACGAAAGGGCCGTCCGCCTCAATCTGCCGAATGGCAACGTTCTCACCGTTTATGGCAATAAACCTAGTGCGAACCTACAAATCATCTCTTGTGTTAAAACCCAAAAGTACCTCCGAAAGCAATACCATGCTTTCTTAGCCCACAACGTAGACAAGAAACAGGAGGTAAAGGACATCAAAGAAATTCCAGAAGTATGCAACTTCCCAGATGTTTTCCCAGACGATCTGCCTGGTGTACCACTCGCACGACAAGTCGAATTTCGGATAGACTTAATACCAGGAGCTACCCCGTCGCCAGGGCTCCAAATCGCTTAGCACCGGCAGAAATGCAAGAACTATTCAGCCAGTTGAATGAACTATTGAACAAAGGATTCATCAGGCCAAGCTTCTCGCCCTGGGGAGCACCAGTCTTATTTGTAAAGAAGAAGGATGGGTCTTTTTGTTGGATTAGTGTCTAAGTCCATAACTGTTTTGGTATGTACTTGACCCGATTATGAGCATGGTCCTTTTGGGTTGCCTTCACCATAGCAATATGTAGGATGATTTAAGAAGAGAAAGGTTTAAATATGATTTATTAATATATTATGAGAATAATATATTAAAGGAGAAATCATATTGTTTAATTAATATTGGTCAAGAATTAATTAAGAATTAATTTTGTGGCTAAAAGAGATTAATTAAACTTAGGGGACTGAAGTTGTAATTATAAGATAATTATAATTGGGCTATGGATCACCTAATAATATATAGGTTGAACGAATTCTATGGGAAGCCATTAGAAATCGTCCAAGGGATATGTTTAAGGAGTCCATGGGCTGCTTAGGGCCTAAGCAGTCAGATTAGGGTTTCCTAGTTGTAAACCCTAATAGCCTACATGTATAAAAGGGACCCTTAAGCCCCAAAAATGTGGACAACACTTCCATTAGGGTTTCCAGCCGTTTTTGGTGCCTCCTTTTCTTCTACTCTTCATCCAAGTTGCATATGGTGTTTGTGACTCCATTAGAGGTACTACATTTTTGGTGCTTGCTTTCAAGAGCTAAGGAAATTCAAGGAACTAGTTGTTATTTCTATATAACAACAAAAGGTATGTATTCTAGCTTTATATATGAATTTCGAAAATTATAGTAGCATGCCAGGTTTCTTTTTGTGTTCATAAAGTTGTATAACTAATAGTGAAAACATAGATCCAATACTAGGGTTGCATGCACACATAGGATTGTTTGTATAAAACCCATCAGTGGTATCAGAGCCATTGGTTTTTGTTTTCAATTAGCTTTTATTCAATTTTATGAACTTGACATATTAGGGTTTATGGCTAATGAACCTTAAAGGCTAGGTAATTTTGTCAATTAGGGTTGCAAAACCCTAGATAGGGTTTCCCAAATCCTTTCCTTAGCCTCCAAGATTTTGAAATCTAGGGTTATCCAACCCTTGGATTTCGAAATTACCTCCTTCCCCAAGGTTAGATCCTAAATTTTAGGGATTTGGATGATCCCATATCTTGTAATTATCTTTTAATTGTTAAATATGGTAATTAAAGATCTTGAATTATCCCATCCCTTATTTTCAAGATTTAGAGAGGGATTCAAGGGATTAGGATATCTTAGATGTATAATTGGTAATTATCCTCATGATCTAGATAATCCCTTGTGATTTAATAATTTAAATTAATTGGTTAATTTATGGTAATTATTAAATCAAGAGTTTTAATATTTAAAATTTTAATTTAAATGTCTTAAATTCGAAAATTTTAAGTGAGATTAAAACCTAATTGTTTTGAAGAGTTTCAAAACTTGCCCTCAAGTTTTGGAATTTAAATTGTTGATTAAAAGTTAATTTTGAAAGTCTAAAATCCAAAACCCTGATTTTGAAAAGTTCAAATTAAACCCTTATGGCTTTATTAAATTAATTAAGTGTATAATTAAAAGAGATTTAATAAATCCATAATGATTTTGGTTAATTAAAAGTATAATTTAAACCACCTGGTATTTTAAAAGTGTAAAATACACTCTTATACTATATATAACATTAAAAGCTTAATATTATATATGTATAACTAAAAGGTCAATCTTACCGTTAGTAGGCCTCATTCACGAAGCTAGTCTATAAGGGGTGTTTAAGGAAATTGCCTATAAAATGGCGATTGAATGGGTATCCACTCTTACCCACCACACTCTTGACTAGTGGAGGGTCGTTAGCCGAACGGGTAGGATAGGACAGAAACCTTCCATTATAAGTATAATGAAGTACAAAGTAACTAAATGCTTTTTAAAATTCCCAAATCATAGTTACTTTAGGCAAAATGTGAAATTGTATGCTAACCCATGGAGTTACACTTCGTACCCTTGTCAAACGTTAGTGGAGCGTGTGTGGTTAACCGGCACACTAATTTGGGGATGACATTGGTGGCAAAGGGTGGCTCGATGCTTATCATAGATCAATGGAGCGTGTGTGGCTAACCGGCACATTGATTAGGTGATAGTAGCATTGGGTGCACCACGTGATTCGTATGGTTATTTACACCTTGTTTGTGATCCTCGGCATCCCAGTCACGAATAGTAGGGCATAACCGAGATTAAACATGCCATTGAAGAGTTCAATGAGTCTCAAAAGATCTAGGAGTTTCAATTCATTTAAAACTTAAACTTCTTTTTCGTTTTTCATGGTGGAAATTGGTAAATCGTCATTTACTTACCTTCAAATATTCTGCAACTAGATTACGGCATCCCTCTTCTAGGTTGTAGAGTATTGTGTTGGATCCTAGCTTGATGTTTCATTTGGGTGTTACATCAAGAATTCTAATCAACTTAACTTGAATTTTCTCCCGTTTTGTAGATGTCTGGATCTTACAATGGTCTTCCCAAATCCTTTGGAACAAGCTTTCCAAATGAAGATGACGTTCCGAGATACGATCAAGGAAATGAGAGTCATGCTTCACTTCCTCCACCTCCTCCAATTATTCTCCCTGACCCACAAGTTCAAAGGCTTGAAAAGTTCAAGCTCACTCAATCCCTTTTGGCAAGTAAACACGAAGATGGGAAACCTGTGTGTGCGCACGTCTTAGAGATGAAGTCATACATTGATAGGTTAAACATGTTGGGTGTCGAGATTTCAAGTGAGTTGGCTGTTGACTGGGTTCTTCAGTCACTTCCTGAATCATATAGTGAGTTCGTTAGAGAGTACTATATGATGGACCACGACGTGACCCTAATTGATCTCACCTATTTGCTTATAGCTGCTGAATCAGCAATGATTTGGCGTGCTGGTCAAGCAAATTTGTCTAGTGAATCAAACTCCCAAACTTTAATGCACACTGGCAACATTGGAAGTCCAGAAAGAACTAAGTCTGTGATTGTCCGATGTGTTGTGCCAAAGGAGTCTATTTGCTTTTATTGCCAAGAGAAGGGGCATTGGAGACGAAGCTGCCCTAATTACCTGAGAGATCTAAGAGATGGGAGAGTCAAGACGTATGGCTCTGCTTTAGGTAAAATCCATTAACTAACTCTTTTAAGTTCCTATTCTAGATTCTTAATACATGATGTGATAAGATTACATTTTGATGTTTTGAAGGATCGAGGAAAAGAGAGGAAGCTTGAGAAAAGAAGTGAGCTGAATCTAATCATGAAGAAATGGATGTCGATCGCATTACTTGAAGAATGGATTCTTGAGCTACTACTTGGAGTTAGAATAGATTGTTAAGAAATATGTAATAACATAGTTTTTCAATTGAATTACATTGTAAGGACAAATTTTTTCCGCAATAAAATAAAATTTGATTTTGTCTTATTTATTTATCCTTACAATGAAATATATGAAAAATTGATGTTCATGTACTTCTATTATTAGCAAAATGGATTTGATTCTTAATTATGGAAATGTCAAAAGTGTACCAAATACGGAGACTTTCTCATCGCCCAAGTTTCAATTGGACAGAAACTTGGAATCATGCAATGTGTATTGTATGATGAATGGAAAACTTTCACATTTGGGAAACTTAGACTAATTCTTTGGCAAAGTGTCAATTAAAGGACAAGGAGATCAAGTACACAAGGTTGTGTGTTGATCAAGTCCACCACAAGAGTGACAAAGATATTCGTCAAGATTTACTAAATCTTAGTAAATATGATTATACTTATAAGATTAAGTATAATTCTGAGTTGATTGAAAAAGTTTCAATGAATAGTAGAACGAATAAAGAAGAATCAAGTAGGCAGAAAGATAAAAGTTTCTCTATTCTAAGAAGAAGGGAGAGTACCTTTTATTGTGTTTTATGATAAGTCTTAATGATTAAGAACCATATCTCAATTGATCCTCTAAGTGAGTCTTAGTGCATTTGCATGTCTAAGAAGAGGTATCAAGTATTGTAGAAATGGATATATCAATAAGTCAATCATACTTCGTTCCAATATCAAGTCTTAGAGTCAAGATTGTGACATTGAGTGAAAAGTCTTAAGTAGGTTTATAACACTCATCAAATGTGGAATTTGGAAAAATTTTCTTATTCTTGCACATTTGAAATTGGTAAGTTGTGCTGTCTTGGATAAGACAAAGACCAACTAGGACCAATTGTGTGAAGTGTTTTGTCTTGATAAATGCTTCACTAACTCTTGAATATTTGTTTGTCAAGAAATGTTTCTTGACAAGAGAATCTTATATGTCAAGAAGTCAGTGGGAGTCTTAATGGTCTTGAAAAGTTTCAAGAACAAATCAAGAATAAACCTTATCGATCATCACTAGCACACGACTTGAGGTTTACAACCTATCGTGCTGATATTGTTTTGTTTCTGTGCCATTCCAATTGAGTTAATTGTGTATATGAGTTCTATGAGTTCTCATTTGAATACACACTAAAGCCTTAGTCGATGGAAAGTAAATTGATATGTAAGGACAAGTTACTAAACTACTTGGAAGGCATGGTGGGCACTCGTGTTACCATAGGGCAAGAAATCAAGATTAAGAAAGTTCAGTCCATATGAGTTTGGATTTGTCGCAAACCTTGTTTTTGGCAAATTCACATGGATAGGAACTCATACACCATAAAATCTAAGTGTCATAAGATTCCCTCCTTCATGAAAATGACTGTGAGGAAATGCTTTCACTAAGAGAGATTTTAAGAAGATAGCAATTGAGAAAATTGTATTCTCAAATTCGATTATGGTTACGGCATCCCTTTCCATAGTTCGAATTGTGAGATTTGGCAATTAGTTTCAACATTTGGAACTTAGTAACATAAGTAATGAATTGTTTAAACACACATATGAGCTATCTAAGGCAAAGGTGTATAAGGTTAAGAAGCTTAGATAAAGGCTTATCGAAGCATCTGGTATTAGAAATATGAATTTCAGAAATTCAATAGGCATTGTTTTCTGGAAGTTCATTTGTTTTCTGAATACATGTCAAAGCTAGTGGGAGCATAAATGTTATGCTTATATGATAATCATCATGATAGTGGGAGCACAAGTGTTATGCTTATGGCGAGTATTGCAAGTTAGCAATATTAATTATAGAAAAACAAAGATTCCATTTGCAAAGTTGCATGGGTTGAAAAGTTGTTTTGCTATGTTTCAAAATCTAAAGCTTAGATTAAGAAATTTTAATATTTTCAGTCAAAGGATACATTGTGTGTTCTTAAAATTCGATTATGATTACGGCATCCCTCTTCATAGTTCGAATTGTGAGAACATGACACATAAAATATTATGGCAAAAGATTGGTAAAGTATCATATCTTTATGTAAGACATTATGCATCGTGTCCCATACGCTTCGGGTATAGGATCGATTGTAAATGCTATAGTATTTTACCATTCTAAAATTTTCCAAATGTCTAGCGCATTAAGAGGGAAAAAGGAATAGAATTGGTTTTGACTGAAAGAATTTAACAACTATCAAAGGACGATCCAAAGTTCGCTGAGGATTGATCGCTTGTAAGTAGTTGGAAGTATGGTATTGGATGGACCATATCAACATTATTATGAATAGATAAGATTCTATTAAGAATAAGTTGTCATATGGCAAATGTGGAAATGTTTCCATATTGGGAGTTGGATATTGAGAGTCTATGCCTAGATTAGAAACTTTTATGCAAGAAGGATGTTCAAAGGAATGTACTTTGAATGTGAGACTTCACATCTATGGAATTGTCTTGTAACAATTTCTAAGAAAGTACTTTGTAATTTCATTAGCTACGTCTTGGTGACTTTTGTGCTATGATTTTGCAAAGGGATCGTTGCATAAAATGTTAGAATCTAGCATATTCTAGTAGTGGCAAGAACCTTGTGTTCTTACACTAATAATTAGGATTAAGGAATTGTGAAATGAGCATCATTGGAAAAGTTTTCAGGTGATCTATTTCGCAAAGCATGGACCATAGGAAACAAAGTGTGCATGTTTAGAGCATGGGACAATTGTTGGTATAATTAATGAGTTGATTATCCGAAACATTAAATGATAAATAATGAGTAATCAATATGGTGGATAAATAGAAGGGTTTTATTTACTCTCACAAGTTTGAGGCCATATAGGATTAAGTATTGTTGTCATGTTTCAATTTGCATGTTTTGACTTCCAGAATAACTAGGTTATTCAAACATCCACAGTTGGTCATACGTTGGGAGTAGGTATGAATAAAGACTGTCATGAATCTGTCTGTAGATTGTCTGAAGTGTTTAGACATGGCACAAGTTTACTGCAGAGTTCGTGAGTGCTTTGATAAGATTAAAGTATTGGATTAAACCCACGCTCACTTGGATCACTTCACGGTTTTATCACGAGTGATTAGTGAGACGATAATATTGTATATTCTTGAAACCGAGACGTGTGAGTTGTTATTTGTTGGTCAGTTACACATTGATAATAAGTAAACGCACCAGTAACTTGGTGTTATAAAACTTATTGTTGTGTGTGATTCGATCAGTAAATGCAAGCGAGCATTTGAGTCGAAGTTTATCCATTCCTTTTACCCAAAGTGGGATAAAAGCGATATATGTGGGCCTCTCGATGATTTAGTGATGACACCTAAGCGCTTGGCCAAGCCAAGACTAAGTTGATGTGTTCAATTGTAGTCTGTTATCAGTCGTCATGAATCGGAAGTCGGGAAATAGTATAGAGAGAATGATTGAAATTCATGTCTTTTGTCTATACGATATCTTGAGAATGGCAAATGGAAAGGTTGAGCGCGCTAATGATATTTACATAGGGTGTACTCTCACTCTAGACAACCATTTGTTCAAAATTGACCTTATGCCGGTCACCATAAAAAAACTTCGATATAATCATTGGTATGGATTGGTTAAGCCTTCATCGTGCCGACATTCTATGTTACGAAAGGGCCGTCCGCCTCAATCTGCCGAATGGCAACGTTCTCACCGTTTATGGCAATAAACCTAGTGCGAACCTACAAATCATCTCTTGTGTTAAAACCCAAAAGTACCTCCGAAAGCAATACCATGCTTTCTTAGCCCTCATCGTAGACAAGAAACAGGAGGTGAAGGACATCAAAGAAATTCCAGAAGTATGCAACTTCCCAGATGTTTTCCCAGACGATCTGCCTGGTGTACCACTCGCACGACAAGTCGAATTTCGGATAGACTTAATACCAGGAGCTACCCCGTCGCCAGGGCTCCATATCGCTTAGCACCGGCAGAAATGCAAGAACTATCCAGCCAGTTGAATGAACTATTGAACAAAGGATTCATCAGGCCAAGCTTCTCGCCCTGGGGAGCACCAGTCTTATTTGTAAAGAAGAAGGATGGGTCTTTTTGTTGGATTAGTGTCTAAGTCCATAACTGTTTTGGTATGTACTTGACCCGATTATGAGCATGGTCCTTTTGGGTTGCCTTCACCATAGCAATATGTAGGATGATTTAAGAAGAGAAAGGTTTAAATATGATTTATTAATATATTATGAGAATAATATATTAAAGGAGAAATCATATTGTTTAATTAATATTGGTCAAGAATTAATTAAGAATTAATTTTGTGGCTAAAAGAGATTAATTAAACTTAGGGGACTGAAGTTGTAATTATAAGATAATTATAATTGGGCTATGGATCACCTAATAATATATAGGTTGAACGAATTCTATGGGAAGCCATTAGAAATCGTCCAAGGGATATGTTTAAGGAGTCCATGGGCTGCTTAGGGCCTAAGCAGTCAGATTAGGGTTTCCTAGTTGTAAACCCTAATATCCTACATGTATAAAAGGGACCCTTAAGCCCCAAAAACGTGGACAACACTTCCATTAGGGTTTCCAGCCGTTTTTGGTGCCTCCTTTTCTTCTACTCTTCATCCAAGTTGCATATGGTGTTTGTGACTCCATTAGAGGTACTACATTTGTGGTGCTTGCTTTCAAGAGCTAAGGAAATTCAAGGAACTAGTTGTTATTGCTATATAACAACAAAAGGTATGTATTCTAGCTTTATATATGAATTTCGAAAATTATAGTAGCATGCCAGGTTTCTTTTTGTGTTCATAAAGTTGTATAACTAATAGTGAAAACATAGATCCAATACTAGGGTTGCATGCACACATAGGATTGTTTGTATAAAACCCATCACTTTTCGCATGTGCATAGACTATCGAGAACTAAACAAACTCACTATCAAGAACCGTTATCCCCTACCCCGAATCGATGACCTCTTCGACCAGCTCCAAGGAGCCAGCTACTTTTCAAAAATCGACCTGAGGTCGGGCTATCATCAACTGCGAGTTCAAGAAGAGGATATCCCCAAGACGGCATTCAGAACTCGCTATGGGCACTATGAGTTTGTAGTGATGCCATTCGGGCTAACTAACGCGCCTGCGGTGTTCATGGATTTGATGAATCGAGTGTGTCGACCCTTCTTGGATAAATTCGTCATCGTATTCATCGATGATATCTTGGTCTATTCGAGGAGCGAAGAAGAACACAGACAACACCTACGACTAGTTCTGGAGGTTTTAAGGACCGAGAAGCTTTACGCTAAATTCTCAAAGTGTGAATTTTGGCTCCGAGAAGTAGGATTCCTTGGCCACGTAGTAAGCAAGGAAGGAATACATGTGGACCCCTCGAAGATCAAAGCAATCGAAAATTGGTCAACACCTATAACGCCAACAGAAATCCGACAGTTTTTGGGACTCGCAGGCTACTATCGAAGATTCATACAAAACTTCTCCAAGATCGCTAAGCCTCTCACCACCTTGACTCAAAAAGGTGTAGTGTTCGAATGGGAAGATAAACAAGAAGCCGCCTTCCAGACACTAAAGCAAGCCCTATGCAGCGCACCAGTCTTGTCTCTTCCAGAAGGAACTGATGATTTTGTAGTGTATTGCGATGCTTCAAATCAAGGCCTCGGCTGTGTGCTCATGCAAAGGGGAAGAGTCATCGCTTATGCATCAAGGCAACTGAAGACACATGAAGTTAATTGCACAACCCACGACCTTGAACTGGGAGCGGTGGTGTTCGCCCTGAAGATCTGGAGGCACTACCTCTACGGCACCAAGTGCACCATCTTCACTGATCACAAAAGTCTTCAGCACATTCTCAATCAAAAAGAACTTAACATGCGCCAAAGAAGATGGGTGGAATTACTGAATGACTACGAATGTGAAATTCGCTACCACTCGGGCAAGGCTAATGTAGTAGCCGATGCCTTAAGCAGGAAGGAATACTCGGGTCGCCGAGTAAAATCCCTAGCCATGACCATCCACTCCCAACTGGCCACCCAGATCAAGGACGCCCAATTAGAAGCCCTGAAACCAGAAAACGTGGCAAGCGAAGCACTAAGGGGGATGGATAAGAACTTGGAAGTCAAAGGGGATGGAACTCGTTATCTCATGAATCAAATCTGGACACCGAAGTTCGGTGGGTACCGAGACGTTGTAATGAACGAGGCCCACAAGACTCGATACTCCATTCACCCGGGGTCAGATAAGATGTATCTAGACCTCAAAAGGTTATACTGGTGGCCAAACATGAAGGCTGAAATTGCTACTTATGTGAGCGAGTGCCTCACTTGCGCCAAGGTCAAGGTGGAATCTCAGAAGCCATCAGGACTGCTTCAACAACCGGATATACCCGAGTGGAAGTGGGAGCGAATAACCATGGACTTCGTAACCAAACTGCCTAAGATATTAGGTGGGATGGATACCATATGGGTGGTTGTGGACAGATTGACCAAGTCCGCGCACTTCCTGCCAATAAAGGAAACAGACAAGATGGAAAAGTTGACCAGGACGTACATTAAAGAGATCGTGCGACTACATGGTGTACCAACATCCATTATCTCGGATCGAGATAGTAGATTCACCTCGCGTTTCTGGCAGTCCCTACAGAAGTCTCTGGGAACCAGGCTAGACATGAGTACGGCCTACCATCCACAAACGGACGGACAAAGCGAGAGAACCATCCAGTCGTTGGAAGACATGCTGAGAGCCTGTGTGATAGATTTTGGTAAGGCATGGGATACCCATCTACCGCTTATCGAATTCTCTTATAATAACAGTTATCACACTAGCATTGGAGTCGCTCCATTTGAAGCTCTCTACGGTCGCAAGTGTAGATCACCACTGTGTTGGGCCGAAGTTGGAGATACTCAGCTAGCCAGAGGGCAAGTCCCTGATAGCACCTTACTGGGCCTGAAATCATAAGGGAAACCACAGAAAAGATCATTCAAATTCGGGAAAGACTAAAAGCGTCTCGTGATCGACAAAAGAGTTACGCGAATAAGCGACGCAAACCTTTAGAATTCCAGGTCGGAGACCGGGTACTACTAAAAGTTTCCCCCTGGAAGGGGATGATACATTTCGGTAAACGGGGGAAACTAAACCCAAGGTACATCGGTCCGTTCGAAATCCTTGCTAGGATTGGTCCTGTGGCGTACAAACTCCGACTACCACAAGAACTTAGTAATGTGCACCCTACCTTCCACGTGTTCAACTTAAAGAAGTGTCTGTCTGACGAGACACTCGTAATACCACTCGAAGAAATCGAAGTTAATGAAAATCTCCACTTTGTGGAGGAACCTGTCGAGATCATGGATCGAGAGATCAAGAGAACAAAACAAAGTCGTATTCCCATAGTGAAGGTTCGTTAGAACGCGAAACGAGGGCCTGAGTTTACCTGGGAACGTGAAGATCAAATGAAGCAAAAGTATCCACAACTTTTCCCAAACCCTTGAAGTCCCAGCCGAATTTAAATTTTGGGACGAAATTCCCTCTAACGGGGGGATGATGTGACAATCGTCAATCTTGAGTCAAGTCAAGTCATCAAGTCAAGCCGGTCAACTCTATTAAACCTTGTGTATTAGGGTTTGTGTTATATTCATACTGTATAACTTGCTATATTAATGGGAAAACATCACTTGAGAAAAGTCTTGTGTTAAAAATTTCCTAAGCCCTAGTACTAATCAATGAACTAAACTGATAAAAACCATGTTGCATACTCATTAGGAGTGTGTGGGATCCTTAATCATGACTTAACGGGGCTCAAGAGACTCGCATTACGGAGCCAAACACTCACAAATGCCACACTTGAAATCTCTCTCAAATATCTCTTCGTATGAAAAATCTCTCCAAGAATGTCAAATCTCTCCCAAATCTCTCCAAGTATGTGAAATCTCTCTCAACTATCTCTCTGTATGAGAAATCTCTCCAAGAATGTCAAATCTCTCCCAAATCTCTCCAAGTATGTGAAATCTCTCTCAAATATCTCTTCGTATGAAAAATCTCTCCAAGAATGTCAAATCTCTCCCAAATCTCTCCAAGTATGTGAAATCTCTCTCAACTATCTCTCTGTATGAGAAATCTCTCCAAGAATGTCAAATCTCTCCCAAATCTCTCCAAGTATGTGAAATCTCTCTCAAATATCTCTTCGTATGAAAAATCTGTCCAAGAATGTCAAATCTCTCCCAAATCTCTCCAAGTATGTGAAATCTCTCCCAAATCTCCCCCAAATAGTTCCCGTAACTTTTTAGAATCACTCGGGTCATTCCGGCCCTTAACCGGGTCAAAAACAGCTTAAAACGGGGCGAAAACGAGAAAAATAGGCTTTAGGAACCGAAACCGGAGTGAGAGGCCTCTTAGGACCAGAGACCGAGCCTCTAGTGGCTAAGAGACCCGAGACCGAGCCTCTGGTGGCTAAGAGACCCGAGACCGAGCCTCTGGTGGCTAAGAGACCCGAGACTGAGCCTCTAGTGGCTAAGAGACCCGAGACCGAGCCTCTGGTGGCTAAGAGACCCGAGACCGAGCCTCTGGTGGCTAAGAGACCCGAGACCGAGCCTCTGGTGGCTAAGAGACCCGAGATCGAGCCTCTGGTGGCTAAGAGACCCGAGACCGAGCCTCTGGTGGCTAAGAGACCAGAGACCGAGCCTCTGCCTCTGTCGCTTCACGCTCTGCTCCTCTCGGTCCCTGTTCGCTACTCCGCCCCTTCTGTCTCTTCGCGCCTCTATTCTCTCTTTCCCCCTCTCGGTTCCTTCCTTTCTCTTCTCTCCTCTCGGTTCTGCCTCCCTCTCTCTCTCGGTTCAGCATAAGAAGGCCGAGCCTCGGCCAGACTTCGGGAAAATGCCACTTTTAGCCCATTTTTTATATTTTTAACATTTTAAGCCCGTTTTTCATGATTTTAAAGCGGGATTTTCTCCAGAAATTATATTTTAATATAATAAACTCTAAATATTCATAATTTAAACTTATTTTTATGAAAATCATTATTTAAATAATAAAGATCTAATGGGGGATTTATTTAAGGTGGAGTGTTGACTTTGCCTTAACTTATGACACAAGCAACCACCCCACACCCACTCTATGACCAGCCATACCTCCCCACCTTACCTATGTCACTTCAATGTTCCCTTACACTCAAATTTCACTCACTCCCACGTTTTTGAGCTGGAACAAACAACCACACTCCTCATTTTCTCTCATTTCTCTCATTCCACTAAGTAACAAACACCACTTTTCTCTCAAACTCTTCTACACAAATTTTCGAGATCCAAGGCTGATTTCAAGTGTTCTTCCACACTTAGTAAGTAAAAATTCATCCTCCCTATTATTATTTCACTTCATTCTACTCAAGTCTTTGATTGCTTACACAAACTCCCTAACTATAATGTTAGATTCTCGAAAACCTTCAAGGCATCTCCAAGTGTTCTTGAATTAAACACTTCCATTTTTCAACAATCATCTACTGAAATCACTTAAGGTGAGTTCATACCCCTACACTTTCATGTTTTCTCAAGTTTTCAGGGGGGGAGTACAAGTTAAAATCAGTAAGAACATAACTAAATTTTTCTAACTGCCTTCATCAGAAAGGTTCAACTCCATTCACGGACTGTTTTGGGCATCTTAAACATTTTTGTTTTCAAAACTGTACAAGGTGCAAATAGTTCAAGTTTTTAGCTTTAAAATGGCTACTTGCACATCTCCATACGATTTTTCTACAATTTATGGTGATTTTTACAAAACTGCCTATCATTTCGAACAACAATCCGGACCAGTTTGTGATTTTGGACTTTTTCACCCAAGTTGGAGGTCATTAAAAATCGTGATATAAATTATGAGTAAACTAGACACATTTTGTGAACTCTCAGAATTTACGGATCTAGTTTTCGACTTCGTATGATTTTTCTATGATTTTTCCAAAAACAGGGCAGAATGGCTAAAGTTAGCCAACAGCATGTAAATATCATAACACTTTGTATTATGTTGAGCAAAGTGTATAATCATAAGTTCTAATATTTGAATGTGTTTCCTTGTTAGTTTATCATTATGAACTGAAACTAAGTCATTCATATTAAATATTATTCATTCATTTAGAACACGTATTATTTAACTATAAAAAGTATAGTTTGATAAATTCATAACACTAATACATTTCCATAAAAGAATTCATACATATTACATACATTTTAGATAAACTATAATAGGTATAGTTTATGATACATCACTCAACGCACTCGTACAAAGAGGGTACATTCATACAAGAAAGATTTATATTCACACACATTTCACGTAAACTTGTTAACCTATGTTGTGAGACTCTCTCTCTCCCCGTACGTCCGAGTGCGGGATATAATTCCTGGTAGTTATAATCAGAATCTCCTTGAGGGAGAACGTGATACTTGTATATAGATATATATTGGGTTTGACACCCCACACCTTGCTGCTAGCTACAGTGGGACCTGCAGGTCTACGGGTGACAAATGTCATTTCATTTTCGCGACGCCTGAGAAACGTTGTGGCAGGTTCACATAGTCACAGTATGATTATAGCGACTCACTTAGGGAGATAACAATTCATAAAGTTTACGGGGTTTCATAAAACCGAAGTAGGTTTTAGGTTGATAAAAGAAATTTACTTTCCATATCATTTTAAACTCACAACATTTCTACTAAGAAACGATGATTTCTCATACATTCTAGTCTTTGGTTATAAGGCTACATTTTTCGGATTTCAAGGAAAATATCGGATTTTTATGAAACAAACGCGACATTTACATGTGAAAGACTTCTACTAAGTTTATTAATAAAAGCTTATGAACTCACCAACCTTTGTGTTGACACTATTCAAACAACTTGTATTCACAGGAAAACACTAATCAGGTTATCAAGTGCTTTTGAGGATGGGACGTTAAGGCGTCAAACTTTTCATATTTTGTCAACTTATTGTAATTGATTTTGAAACATGTAATTCATACAAGTGATGTAACTTTTTCAATTATATATATGTTAGTTGTGTTTGCTTAAATTACTATTGAAATTGTGGTTATGATACTATACATGAAGTCCTCCACCCCCGGACGTTTCCGCCATCCTTGGTTTGGGGGTGTGACAAATTTGTAAAAATATATTTCAAAATTGTTAAGGAGTTTATTTGTGGTGGTGGTTATGCAGGTGTTTCCCACTGTAAATCCATCTGTTATAAAATAGTTGAGAAATGTGGATTGCAAATTTATTGTAAATCCAAAACCATAATTAAACTCTAATTATTCAACTAAAACTTCATGGCTGTAATCTTTATATAAAATGATAAGGTTCTTGATTTTCATATTTGTAATATTTGGGTAACATGTTTGTTATAAATAATGTGGATTCTACTTGAAGCTCTTATTCACTAGTTATTACTACCCATTTAACAATTAATACATTTATTTTTATTTCTTGACTAATGACTTATAAAGTGCTTAGAATAATCTATTATCATTCTTGTTCTTATTATGCAAGTTTTATTAGGAGTTGGAGAGATTATAGCTTCATGATCATATGCAAAAGTAAGGTCTTATTTTTTTTATTGAATAAATGTTGTCTAACATGTTTGAAAACTATATTGAGAAAATAATGGCAAGCTTGAGAAATGGAAGGGGAAATCTATAAAAAGTTAGTACATAATGAGATTTTTTCTCTCAATGATAGGTGTGGAATCAACGAGCTAATCAATAAGAATACTTTCTAACTCCTTTTGATGAAACTTTTGATGCTATTTTTTAGTATTATTCATTAAATGTTGAATATGGATTTAATGTATGTCGCAAATTGAATTTTTCATGTTTATATATTGTTGGTTTTAAAATATAAATTTGATGTATGTTTAAGATTTTTCTGTGTTGAATATGTAATTATTTTTAATATTTTTATTAATTTATAATAACAAAATTTGTCACTAATCTGTCACAAAAATCCGTCTGTAATCCGTTAGTGAGTTATTACAAGATTTTGTTGGTAGTCTGTTAGTGAATTATTCCGTCAGTAATCCGTTGCAAAAAATATTTGTCGGTGATTCGTTACTAATTACCGACGGAAAATTCCGTTGCTAAAAATTAGTAGTAGTAGTCGGAAATCCGTTACAAACAATTAGTAACAAGAATATACTGACGGATTTTGGTTTGTTACAATTCCGTTGGTAAAGGGTATTATCGATGGTTTTGGCCGTCGGTAATGCTCTTTTTTTTTAGTAGTGTTAATGGTTACTTGTAATTAGAATAGGAATTAGAGATTATTTTCTGGATGGTTGTTATTAGGGTATACTTAGATTATGTATGATAATTATTGAGTGATTATAATTAGATGCTTAAGTTCCGAAAGAACGACAATTGTTCATGGATATTCTTATTATAGGTTTTTACATGGTTTTATATAATGAAAAAATCTACAATGTTTTCTTATTAACTATAGATTAAGAATAATGTGCGTACAAATTTAATATTATCCATCAAATTTTCATGAATATAATGAATTTGAAATACTCAAAAAAGTCGTATTTAAAATTTCAGTTTTGTAACATGCTTTGTTCTTTAAATCCACTTGGTGTTGGACTTTATATTTTATTATTAATTATTCGAGCAAGTCAACTTTTTTATGGAATATGTATTAATAATGCTTTCTTCATCATGTATCTTCAATAATTGACATGGTGTTTTAATTTTGTATACTTAAATGTCGTAAAAGATAAAACTTTTATTTTCTATTTATTTTTCGTTTTCATTATTATATTTTTAATTTGAACATGCTGTTCTTAAAATTTGTTCATTGTTGATTATGTTTTCTGTTGTCAAAGTGTTATTTTTTAATTTTTTTTTATAATGAGCGTTGACTTTATATATATATATATATATATATATATATATATATATATATATATATATATATATATATATATATATATATATATATATATATTGTAATTATCAAATGTTCTTTTAATTAAACTTCTAACTTCATTTATTTCCAAAAAAAATTATAAACTTCACATTCATCTGCCTCTTACATTGTTTTCATTTTCAACTATCATATATATAACCTAGTAGGTGTTCGACAAAAAGATGTGGTGTAACAAGAAGATAATAGTGAAATTTTGAAAAGCTTGAAAGTAGCTCAAGTTAAGGGTTGAAGTTTAAGAACATTATAATGAATATATCAAACAAAATGACGTATTATGGTAGGTTTGGGTACCTAAGCTTATATACACTCAAAGGTATATATATATATATATATATATATATATATATATATATATATATATATATATATATATATGGAATGATTCAAATGGAAACCAAAAAAGATTAACAACCTAAGAACCAATTAATTTTAGCTTATAATTAACAACCATAAGAACATTTTATCTATAAGGCAATATTAGGTTTTTTATTATATTAACTAAATATGTTATTTTTGTCAATTTTAAAATTTTCATTATCTTGTCTGTAAGGGTATTTCCGTAATTAACAAAATCAAGCAAAAAGCAAATATTTTCCACACTACGTCAAGATTCTTTCGTTCAAATTCTTCAAACATTATTGGTTATTCATATTTCGTGACCGTCAATTTATATAGAATCAATTGATTCTGTTCGATTTTCATATATATAACGAGTTTGTATGGAATCGTTACCTGAAGAATCATCGTCTTCTAAGTTGGATCCGATGTCTGTTCAAAGCGTATCAGGAACAGATGAATTGAATGTTCAATCTTTAGCTCAATCTGATTACGATATTGCAATGGAAGGTGAATCAGAAGCAGGTATCTCGTCTTCTAAGTTGGATCCGATGTCTGTTCAAAGCATATCAGGAACAGATGAATTGAACGTTCAATCTTTAACTCAATCTGATTACGATATTGCAACGGAAGGTGAATCAGAAGCAGGTATCTCGTCTTCTAAGTTGGATCCGATGTCTGTTCAAAGCGTATCAGGAACAGATGAATTGAATGTTCAATCTTTAGCTCAATCTGATTACGATATTGCAACGGAAGGTGAATCAGAAGCAGGTATCTCGTTTCCTTCTGTTTGTTACTAATTTAATCCGTTTTTAATTCTTATACATTAAAAAAGTACTTAGGTAGTTGAATATGATGTTCTACCCGTTATTAAGATGTGAATTGATTTCCTTCTGTGAAATTTCAGTTGTTTTTTATTTATAATATTTGTATTTTTACATATACTGTGAAATAGAGTTTAGTTATGTACTTGTTTTCATATGTAAATGTCTGAAATAGAGTTTTTATTTGTTAATTTTATTTATTATTTCCAATTAAACTGTGAATTCTCCTTTTTTTTGTTTTTTATTTATAATATTTGTATTTATAATTACAATCTTCTAACTGTTATTAACCTGTGAATGTATTTGGTTATGTATAATATAAATGTAATTATACTGTGAATTTTTAATTGTTTTTGTGCATATATTACAATATGTGTCTTTTAAGTTGATATATGTTTTTATTTTTCTTATTAGGTCAAGATAGTTTTTCTGAATTTTTCTCTCCTGCTGGAACTCATAAAATATGGATTTTTGAGGATGTTGATGATGTTAAACCAAAGTTGTTTAGCAAATATCTGAGTATTGAAGATGCAATGGATATGTATAGGGCCTACGCTGCTAAAGCTGGTTTTGATGTAAGAAAAGGTTTTACAAAGATAAACACTAAGTCACGTGTTCTTACTCATCGATCAATGTTGTGCAATAGAGAGGGATTTCCTCAAAGTGTGTATGTGGACACAACTGATTCTAAAAATAATAAACCTCATAGAAATTCGAATATTAAAAGGAAAGGATGTCCAGCTTTTGCAAAATTTAGAAGAGTAGGAAATTCAGATGTTTTTGAGCTACACAAATTTGAAGAAAGACATAATCATGATTTGGTTGCAAAAGATTATAGGTATTTATTGAGGTCTAATAGGCAATTGGACAACACTGCTCAAGAATTCATTAAAAATATGGTAAGGGTAAAATTTGATCCAATGAAAGCATACAAAATAATGCAAGAGCTAAAAGCGGCAAACAATGTTGGAGCACTGTTGTTGACTACAAGAATCAGTCTAGAAAAGTGAATTGTTTTATTGAAAAGGATGATGCAATTTGGATAGAATGAAAGACAATCCTACTCTTACATTTTAGTTTATATGTGAGAAAGGAAAGTTAGTTTCACTTTTTTGGGCTGATGAAGCTGCAAAGGCGAACTATAGAGAATTTGGTGATGTTGTTTCTTTTGATGCTACTTTTCGGACGAACAAGTAAGTTTTTTTATATTTTGTTTTATTATATTATTTTGTTTTTTTGTTTTTATACTAACTTTTTTTATATATTTATTTTTTAGATATCGTATGGTATTTGTTCGTTTCACAGGAATTGATAACCATAGAAAGAGTGTTACTTTTACAATTGGTCTTTTGAGTAGTAAAACTACAAAATCTTATGTTTGGCTGCTTAATTTTTTTTTTTTTTTGAAGACTTTTGGTAAACAGCCGACTGTAGTTCTCACTGATGAAGATGTTGCAATGAAAATTGCAATTGAGAGAATATTGCCTGATTCACGTCACAGGTTATGTATGTGGCATATAACCCAAAAGTTTCCTTCCAAGGTATATAATTTAAATTTTTAGAACATTTATTTCTTGTGAATTTTTATGTTTTTTGTCTATGATTTGAATTTTGTTAGATTATATTATTTTTACCTCACTTTTGATTATGTTATTTATTATGTGTTATTAAGTTGTGAATTTTTTCTTTACGTATGTGCTGAACTTGCTGATGATATGAAATTCAAGAAACGTTTCAATAAGCTGATTTGGAATTCTATGACAGATGCTTCTGAGTTTGATATTAGATGGAGAAGTTTTATTGAAGATTATAAGCTTCAAGAGATTTCATGGTTTTCAAAAATGTTTCATATGAGAGAAAGTTGGATTCCAACATATTTTAGAGACAAGTCATTGTCTGATTTAATGAGGACCACTTCTAGGTCAGAAAGCATGAATTCTGCATTCAACAAAATTTCTCACTGGGGTAATTCATTAGTTAAGTTCTTCACTTCTTTTGATTCAACTATGGACAGGCAAAGACATAATCAATGTTACTTAGACCATCTTAGTAATATTTCTAAGATTAAAAGTAAAATTTCACTAAAAATCATGGAACATGCTGCTGATATTTATACTAATGAAGTCTTCATAAAAGTGAAGAAAGACATTGAACAATCTCTATTTTCATGTTCACAATATAGTGTTACGAATGAAGAATTTTATGATAGATTTGTTGTTATGCAATATAAAGATATTATATGTAAATTATTATATATATATATATATATATATATATATATATATATATATATATAATTAACATCTTAAGTTCTGAATTATTAATATTTTTGTTTCTTTTTATTTTGTACAGGTTGTTTATGACAAGAAGGAATCAAGTTTTGAATGCTCTTGTTCATTGTTCGTTCAGAATGGTATATTATGCAGGCATATATATAATTTGAACATTGCTTCATTAGAACCTCAGATGGAATAACACCTTTGCACCAACGCCTAAGAATGTACTTTGAAGGAATCTTGTTTATTTGGTAAGTCCTAAAAATGCAAAATATATGCCTGCATAATATACCATTCTGAACGAACAATGAACAAGAGCATTCAAAACTTGATTCCTTCTTGTCATAAACAACCTGTACAAAATAAAAAGAAACAAAAATATTAATAATTCAGAACTTAAGATGTTAATATATATATATATATATATATATATATATATATATATATATATATATATATATATATATATATATATACATAATTTACCTTGAAAAAATAAGTCTTTTTTGGAACATTACATTCACTTTCTGAATCTTCTTCATTAACAACTGTTGGAGTAGACTTATATGTAAATTACGTGTATATATATATATATATATATATATATATATATATATATATATATATATATATATATATATATATAATTGACATCTTAAGTTCTGAATTATTAATATTTTTGTTTCTTTTTATTTTGTACAGGTTGTTTATGACAAGAAGGAATCAAGTTTTGAATGCTCTTGTTCATTGTTCGTTCAAAATGGTATATTATGCAGGCATATATTTTGCATTTTTAGGACTTACCAAATAAACAAGATTCCTTCAAAGTACATTCTTAGGCGTTGGTGCAAAGGTGTTATTCCATCTGAGGTTCTAATGAAGCAATGTTCAAATGATGAGACCTCATCACCATCATCATTGTTATATGATCCTCTTTCTCGTCAGGTTTTGAGTTTTGTGGAAGAAAGTGTGTCTAGTTTGAGTAAATATGCGGATGAGCTTAAGGAGTTTTTTGAGCTTATTAAAGAAGCAAAGTTGAAATTTGATGGTGTTTGTTCTACGTCAATCTCTTCAAATTCATTGTTGAAAAGAAAAGATATTTATGAGTTTGTTGAGTCATCCTATGGAGTGAAGAAGCCATCTATTTCTGATATTGGGAATCCTTCAGATGACATAAGTAATAAAGGATGTGGTACAGGTAAGAGGTTGAAAGGAGCTAGAGAAAAAGCCATTACTAATCAGTTAAACAAAAAAGGTTTTGTTCCAGGTGCAAACAATATGTTATTGGTCACAACAGTAGGTCATGTGAGCGTTTGGAAAGAGAATCAAAAGAAAAAGAAATGTGTAAAGATGGCAAAAATATGGATGCATGATCTATTTGAGAGATTTTGAAGATTTTTATCTTTTAGTTTTTAGTTTTTACTTGATAATGGTTTCTTTATATATATTATATAACATTTTTATCTTTTTGAATTGAATAGTATTTGTTTTGTACTCATAGTTTTATTTGTTTACATATAATGATTTTTAGTTAATAATCATTGTTAAGTTTGATATTACTAATATCTATGATTATTAATATTATATAAATACATTATATAAAAAAAAAGGAGAATTCACTATTTAATTGGAAATAAAAAATAAAATTAACAAATAAAAACTCTATTTCAGACATTTACATGTGAAAACAAGTACATAAATAAACAAAATCAGATTATAATAATAGTTACAACATCATATTTACAAATATTATAAATAAAAAACAAAAAAATGAGATTCACAGTTTAATTGGAAATAATAAATAAAATTAACAAATAAAAACTCTTTCAGACATTTACATGTGAAAACAAGTACATAAATAAACAAACTCACATTATAATAACATTTGCCACACCATATTTACATTTAAAAAACTATTTATCATATTAGAAGACACATATTATAATATATGAACAAAAGCAATTGAAAATTCATAGTATAATTACGTTTATATTATACATAACCAAATACATTCACAGTTTAATAACAGTTAGAAGATTGTAATTATACTTAAAAAACATTTATCAACAAAAAATACAAATATTATAAATAAAAAACAGAAAAAAAGGAAAATTCATAGTTTAATTGGAAATAAAAAGTAAATTAACAAATAATAACTCTATTTCAGAAATTTACATGTAAAAACAACTACATAACTAAACAAAATAATAACAGTTACAACATCATATTTACAGTTAAAAAACTATTTATCATATTAAAATTTCAAATTTTTAATTCACAACTTAATACTTTAGTCCTTTTGTTTTAATTTAAATATTCACAATTGTAAACATCAACAATTAACTAGAAATTCATATTTTTTAGATAATAAAATTTAACTCCAACATGTTAACCAAGTATGAAACATTATCCAAAATAAAAACATCATTAACACGATATTTGTTTAACTAGATAGAAGTCTTGAATAGCAGATAAACATTTATAAACATAACAAGAGTAGATATATATTATTTAGTCTTGACCAATCAACTGAAACCTTTCCTCATAGTTCTCCATTGCATGATTCACAACTTGTTTTTGTTCTTCTTTTGTCAGCTTTTCAAACTTAAGACTTTCTTCTATTATCTTATTGTTGTGGATGTTGATATCATTCACCAAGATCTTTGTAACATATTTTGATCGAAGCTTTGTCAATTGTTTTTTCTGCTGCTTTTGGTCTTTTTCAATCTCAGAATCCCAGTTATTTGGCCCTTGTCCTTTGAAAGTTTCCATATGTCTCATCAACATAACTCCACTGTCATTCATGTTGTTTTCTATCCACCACTTCAGTTTAAAAATTGCAACTTTCTTCTTCAGTAAATTGTCTACTATTGGATGTTCTTTTTTCAATCAAGTATAACACCACCATATTGAACTGTATTCAAAAATTTTATCAGCAACACTAATAAGATATAAAATTCACAATTAAAAGTTAATAAAAAACATTTGATTTTTTTGCTAAGTTATTAATTATACTCACCAAATTATATGGCAACATTCCATAAGTATCCACAATATCTTCTGTGGTTTTCTCATTGTCAATCAGATGTACACTACATTTTCGCAAATTGAAACAAATCATGTAGTAGTGCTTTCTGTGCAGTATTGGGAAGAACACCTGCATTAATAGTATAGTTGAAACTGTTAATACTTTAATATATATATATATATATATATATATATATATATATATATATATATATATATATATATATATATATATATATAATAAAAATTAATAATTAGATTTTTTTTTCTTACAATTCCAACTTTTTTTAAATCCTTCAGATGTGGGTAGTTCTTCATGGCTTCATTCATACTTTCTTCAAACTTTTCCAATCTCTTATCATATGATGTATCCCTATCCAACATTTCATTGGTCTATGAAAAAATGAAATGTTATTTTATGGAATTATCATTAGTTATTTCAAATCAATATTAAAATTATATGCTTATATAATAAAATAATTCTTACCAGCATTCTTGTTGGGAAGTAGAAGCATAATGGTGTGGTATTTGCTTTACGCTTCTCTTCATCATTCAAGAACATCGACCAACAGTCGATTACTTTTGGGTAGATCCATGCACTTGGTATTAATGTTTTAAAAAATATCCTTTCCACTTTATGCCCATCCTTTGTTTCAAATATTATTTCCCTGTTTGATTAATATAAAATTATTAAGTTGTCAATGTTAAGTTGTGAATTAGTGATATTGGTGTTTGTTTTTATCAAAAACAAAATAAAAATAGTTAAACAAAAAAATTTAGTTTTTATAATATTTACATACTGTTCACAACTTGATAATTAAATTTAATTACTTCTTTAAATACTAGTTATATTAAAACCATTCACTTACTTGCCATCCTTTTGCAGTGAGAATATGGATTTTGAAATCCTTGTCTCAACAGCTTCTAATTTTTTTCTCACTTCAACTGTTCGCCTCATGTAAGGTGATTGGTAAGGTTCTGTTTTAGTTGTTGTCCTCTTTGATCTTGTATAAACTACTATTTTTTTCTTTTTCCTTGATCATCCTTTTCTTCAAGTATGTTTTTTTCATTTCCCTTTTCTTCTTTGTTGTTTGTTGTTCCTGTAACATGTACTGCATAGTAGTCATTTTAATGAAAAACATATTTTTTTAATTTATATTTTTGTTTTTCATATTACCTTCTCCTTGAGATTCATTGGTAAGAAAATCATTTTGTTCATCCTCCATATTTGGTGTCTTTGGCATATTATCTTCAAAGATTGGATTATTGTATACGCTTTCTCTTGTACCTTCTTCTTCATCTGTCTCATTTTCATTCTCTTTTCTTCTTGATGATTCAACAATGTTTTCATTCAACACTTTTTCAAATTCTCTTTCTCTTGTAGCTTCTTCTTCACCTGTCACATTTTCACTTTCATTTTCTTTGGTTCTTGATGATTCGACAACACTTTTGTTCAACACTTTCTCAATGTTCACAAACCTTTCAAACCATCCACATAGTTCTCTATCATCTGGATATTTTTGAAGTGCATGTTCCAATGTTTTTTCAATTATGTTTCTACACTCCAAAATGGTTTTAAGCTTACTTTCTACCAAAAGGATTTAGTTTTGCAATAAGTGTTAAATTATTGTTAGTTTATAGGTACAATCTAAAAAAAATTACAACTTATGTAACAACCCGAAATTTATCCCATCACAGTAAACCCCTTTTCCGCTAATAACACTTGTTTCATTAAATTGTTCCATTTACCTTTTTGGATTAGGTTAATTAAATTGGGACTCTTACTATAAATTCATGAGTGCTCAAAATGCAGTAGAAACACGTGAACATCCATCGGTATTTTAAAAAAAAAAGTTTCTAATTCACGACACCGTCGAGTTACAACTATCCAATCGGGTACGACCACAAGCCCCGTTCAACGTCAGTATCGGGTAGATTTCCACCGAGCCACAAACTCAAACCCTATATAAGGGTGAGTGAACCTCATTTACACCTTTTTTTTTCTCTCTCTCTCTCTCTACTCTCTCTCTCTCTCTCTACAAGTTGCTTTCGATCCAAAAACGCCCATTTCGAGCTCCATAATCATAAGTAATCTATCCTACCTTATTTTTTAGCTTGATATACCTGAAAATTCGTGTTTAAATCACCCAAACCCCTCATAAACATGTGTTTACGGCCCAAGAACCCTCTTGGACCCAAGCACTCATAAATGGGGTTTTGAAGACCTAAACCCCTTCCAAATCACTCATAGGGCTTAGGTATGACTTGTAGACTTGCATGTATGAGCTTAGAACACCAAAACCTTGTCTTTTAAGGAGTAAACATGAGTTTACAGCCCAAGAACACTCTTGGACCGTAAACCCCTCTTCATGGGCCGTGAACACAAATTAAGGTGTCAAATTTGCCCTAAAACACCTCCTATGGCTTAGGTAAATGTCTAGAATCAACCACCAATGAAGTAGGGGCATTAAACATCAACGAAACTATGGACTTAGGAGTTTACATCCGTAAACCCCCCCAAGGATTGGTCCATGGGCCGTAAACTCCCTTAAGAAGCCCAAATGATGCCCTAACTTCCCCCCTTTGGCTTGGAATAATGAATAGAACCTTGTATTCTTTCATTTAAGACCTTAAATCATGAATTGAAGGACCAAGTGAGAGTTTATGGCCATAAACTCTATGTTTACAGTCGTGAACTCCCTTAAATGGTTCATTTGGAGCCTTAACCCCTTCATATGCCCTAGAATTGAACCTAGCCTAATTCCACAAGCGATATAAGACCTTAAAACATCCAAGAACACACCACCCATGAGTTTACAGCCGTAAACTCATGGGGATATGGTCTTAGGGCCGAAATCTCAATAAAGAGTTTACTCTTGAAGAGTAAGCTCCCAAACTAGGCCATACACTCCCTTATTGCAACCCAATAGCCTCCTAGCACTTGACCAAAGTGTTTTCCACACATTAGGATGCTTATAAGTGTTTAATTAGTATTTTAATCACTAATTGTATGTAAACATATGTATTCATATTTTACTAGGTCATTAAGTGTGTTCAAGTCTTCACTTGACACCGAGCACTCGACCGACACTTCCATCCGATCCACTCGCCTCAGGTGAGTTCATACCCCTGAATCAACCTTTTAAATGATTTTAACTGCTTTTATAGGGGGGAATACAAGTTGAACTATACAGTTATTAGATAAATCGCACGTGATTCATAACTGTATAGCAAACTAGACTTTTGCATGTTAACTGTTTTAATCGGATTAAGATTTTCAAATCATGTTTTCAAATCTCGTTAAAGTATGAATATCTCTTTTTATATCATTAAAGGTTATACAAAGTTTTTCCAAATTTCGTTTGCTAAAGAGACATCCAGTCGTAATGTCTTATTAAAGGTTTTCCAAAGGTCTTCTTCACTTAAACTGTTTTATAAAAACCCTTTTCAAAGCTTGTTTTACAAAATGACATCAAGTGGTAAATTTCTTAAGTATACAGGTTTACCAAAGTTTTCTTCTATGCTTTTATTTCGTTAAATACATGCCTATATTTGTATAATTATATAAATAATGTTTAAAGGACTTAGGAAGGTTAGTTCGCCCTATTTACTTTTCCTCGTTGGGATGTGGTTTGGTGGGTATCGGGCATCCGTCCGAAGGTCGTTTAAACATTAATTATATATCACGTATACATATATGGACATAAAGGCTCTCTCTCTCTCTCTCTCAGCTAGTTCAACGCCTTCGGGTAGTAAAGGCATCTTTCTATTATTCATGTTTCTGGAACCTTAGTAACTATTATAGGAATAGTTAGGAGACTCTATCTCTCCCTCTATCTCTCCCTCTATCTCTCACTGTATATCTCTCTCTATCTCTCTTTCTATTTCTCTCTTTTACTTTAGAATGTGACACACTATTTCCCTCTACGACGCCTCATAGCGCCATCGCAGTGTAACCAGAGTCTCTGGAAAGGAGAGCGAACATCATGTGTATAGATCTATACGGGACTAACATTCCCACACCCAGACTACTAGCTACAGTCCGCACTGGTAAGGCCCATGGGTGACATAATGTCATTACCTTTATGCGTGACCTGTAGGGTCATCAGATACTCTATCGTCGATCAGCATGATTACATATGAGATCACATTCACCCTTTGTTTTAGAATTTGCTAGTTGTACCGTTCTTTCGATACTGTCTAGAGTCTGTGCTTCCTTTGGTTAGACTGAGCCAGGCGTATCAGTTATTCGATACTCTCCTGGAGTTTGTTTTCATTTGCCTTAGTCAGCAGTATTACTGCTGAAGTACATGCTATTTACCCCTAGTATGTTTACTTGTGTTTTATCATATTTCCTTTAAAGTCAATATTGTATTTTGGTAATGATAGTATTTTGGGGAGAATTACTCCTTAAAACATAAACCTATCGGGTCTTG